>NC_049207.1:53962436-54139936 GCF_013347855.1 Anguilla anguilla | reverse complement strand
CAGTTACAGTACAGTCTGTGCCATCTGTTCTGCTGTTATCCGTTTCTTTCCCTTGTAGTAAATTTTTTTTTTTTGGCCATTTCTGTGAATTCTGCACTTATCCCATTTTCTGGATGGGAGCAGATAATTAAATCATTCACTTTAATCCCTTTTTTGATGACGTACGGACGCTAATTTCACGCAATGCAAATAGATTTACGCGGCGTGTCTGTGAGACACCTGACTTCCAGGCAGCTTAGGGGCCATCCATAACAGTAATTGTCTAGCCTTGGACAGACATGCTTCAGATATCATTACCCAGGCTCTGCGGCCCAATCTGTTCGGGCCGGTCGGCCGCTGCTAACAGCCAACCGCGAACGACCGCGCGTCCGACGGGAAGCCAGGAAAATTTATTCCCCGAGGGACCGCCGTAGCCCTCCCCGAGGTCGTAAAGCTGTCGTTCAGGAAGACGGAGAGGCGAGCGTGTGGCGCTGTGCGGCGCAGCCGCGCGCGAGGTTTCACCGGGCCGCTCACAACGCGGGGCTTCTGAGAGAGAGAGAGAGGACCGCATTGAGACTAATGGCAGAGGGCTACACTCATTGTAAATAGTTCGTAAGTGTTTTCATCGCGATTATATCCGGGCGCGTTCGTCAGATGCTGACACTGGGCTCATTTTTATAAGAATTAATGGCTTTGATGAATAGACATTTCTGTACTGTAATTGGCAGGAGAAAAAAAAAATCTCCAATGAATGCAGTGTTTTATGAACATATTCAAAAAAGAAAGAAAACTAAATATTGCCCTAACCTTAGCCTATTGAGTCCAGTGTGCGGTTGGCTCTTAGCTCCTGCTGAAATAACCCTGCTAGTGAGTTTGAGGACACATTTCTATAAATGAAGAGTACTATTATGTGAAAGTCAAAAAGAAGATTTTTTTTTCTGTTGCAGATTTGTTGGGTGGGAGAAAGTACATTGATTCTGTTCATGAAAAGGAAACAATTACAATTGCAGTCACCGAAACTGATTTCATCGGCAACTGGTACTCTGCTAACCATTCACTGATACATAAGCATCAAAAGCAAAACCTGAAGCAGCTCAATGAGTACATTTTAAGTGCAATAATGATATTAAAACTGGGCACAGTGTGCTTCCAGTGGGAGTTTATAATCTCCGACCCCGCGCCCCTGCAGAACTTGAGGGGGTATTCTGATCACGTTAGCAACCGTTCTGGTCTTCCCTTTTGAATGTTTCTTCAGTAATACAATTTTAAGTAGACGCCAAGGCAAGGATCTTCTGAAATTTTAAGTATCTGTGGAAAATGGGAGTTTTTGGGAAAATAGATTAATACTATTATGTTAGATATTTACTCCTGCCTTAGTTATCCTTATAACTCATAACTTGTGCCTGCTACAGAAACAGTTTTAATTGGGGTCAAAGTTTTGCTAACTTTTATTCTAAATTTTAACTGCCAATTACAAGTATTTGTTTCTTCTTTCTTCGCAAAGGTTGATGTAATCAACAACTTGACATAGCACGTGAAGAAAAAAAACATTACTGTTTTCTCAAGCTCATGGGAATGACTCCAGAATCTCATTCCAATACATAATGCATTTAATATTGCTTGATGCAGAACTGATAAAGTCCTCTTCTTAGAAAAATTGTACGTAAACTGCTATCTTTTACATTTACGTTTATCTTTTCTTGATAAGTAGCTTCCCTTGAAATATTGCTGCAGTACCAGAGCCATTTTGGATGTCTAATTCCAAAGCAAATACAAAACTGAGTTCTGTTTAGACGGTGGCATCAGAAAGACCATTTGCCCAATTGAAAGTAATTTGCGTTTGAATACAGCTGAATTTTGTATGGTCACTACAAAGTGCCAAGAAAGTGTGTTTTACCAAATGTGCGAGTATTATATGTTAACTGTCAAAGTTGCGTATGTGTGTGTGTGTGTGTGTGTGTGTGTGTGAACAAAAAATACATATGCAACCACTTAAATTGATAATTAATATCACTCTTCAACATATGAAGCTATTCAGAGTTATTATTCTTCAATAGTCTTGTTGGAGCTTTCTTTCTCTTGCAGAAACGTACGTCAAGTGTAATTAAGTGTGCTCTTAGTGCTTAAATTAAGGGGTCGTGCGTCCATGACAGCTTTTTTATTTATTTATTATTTTTTAATAAGCCTTGCCATTCAGCTTCTTTAAGAAGCTTTGCTTCATACCAGCTCGTCATAGCAAGGACTGTATGCTGTTAAGGAAAAGGACAGTAATTGCATGTGGCAGTAATTGTATGTGTCACATGTTGTAGGTGCAGCTGACAGCATTAAGGGGCAATGCGACGTGAAAAAAAAAACGATCACGTGTTACGTTTTGTCCTCTTTGACTCTCGTATTATAGTACTTGAAAGGAAGCATTCACACAGTCCAGGAATCTCATTGGGGGCCATTGACCCCCCCCTCCCCCCACCCCCCACACCCCCACGCCCACTGGTCACAGACTTCCTGTTCGGCTGCACATTGAAGGGTCCTCCTCCCACTCATGTCAGTGTGAGCCTGGAAAAGTGGGCTGGGATGAGAACAGGCGGCTGCTGACATCACACGCCTCAGAGCGGGGCACCTGTTTGTGTGCGCCCTCCCGAATCCATGGCCAAGAAAACTGCGTCAACGAGCGTTAAAGTGGCATTTTCCGGACTGAAAACATGTCCTGCATGGGATGGAGAAAAGATATCGGTTTGTTAACACCGTTGACTTCCGAATCATCGCCTTTATGCTATGCCCATAATTCATGTTTAATTATATAATTAACATGAAGGTCCTGTGATTACCGCAGGTAGCAGTTTTGACCTCATTTGTTTATGAATGTTCTCTGGCTTCCCTTTATTGCAATGTTGAACTGCCAGTATGATGTATGTGAGTCTATGTGCATGGTGTACTCGGGGGATTTGTTTTCCTATGTTTGACAATAGTTCTGTTATATTTTAAAAAATGAAGCCATGTTCAATAGCTGGGGTGTTTACTCATGTAAATACCAATGTAAGCCAGTTATCCATATAGATTTGCATTAGTTAATTGTGGTCTGCGGCAATATTAGGATTAGATAAGCCATTTTGTCATTTAGTTAGATTTGTGCAAGTCAAAACAGGAATATAACTGCACGGTAGTTAAAGGTTATACCCGTTTTTTTTTCTTGCCAGATTTGATAAATGATAGAAGGTCTCACTCTGGGTGAGCCGTTTTATTGCTTTGTTTACCTTGGCTTCTGGGCAGCTTGGGCAGCTGTGTCCTACTGTGATTCAGTCTGCTGTTCCTTTTGCTTATGTTCTCTCTCTCTCTCTCTCTCTCTCACACGCACACACACACACATACTCTCAGGCACACACACACTCGCTCACTCACACACACACACACACACACACACACACACTCACTCTCACACACACAAACACACTCTTTCTCTCTCTCTCACACACACATATTCTCTCTCTCTGTCTTTCACTCACACTCACACGCACACACACACACACACACACACACACATACTCTCACGCACACTCACTTGCTCGCTCACTCACACACACACACTCACTCTCACCCACACACAAACACGCTCTCTCTCACACACACACACACACTCTCTCCATCTCCCTCACACATACACACTTACTCACTCACACACACAGACACACACTCACACACACATACTCTCACTCACACACACACGCACGCACACTCACTCACTCAAACACAAACACACTATCTCTCTCTCTCTCTGTAGAACCTCAGTCCTATGTTGTCTCAGTCTTGCAGCATCTGTTTCATGCTGAATGGGAAGCAAACCTTCTGATGTATTACATTTTTATGGGAGCAGCAGTTTGTGCTCATAATCTCGCTTATTGAAGATAATACGTTCCTTTGAAAATGGTGTGTTTGCCTATCTGCTGAATTCCTGTCCTGGTCTATAAAACGCATTCATTTCAACTGCAGTTTCACAGTCATGCTTCTCCAATGTATGCAAATGTACATCCAGACTGCATATATTTGCAAAGCAGCAAAACCAAATTTGAATTTTTTTTTTTTTTTTACAGGATTTCACACAAGCCAGATCTTTCTATCTCTCTCTGTGTCATGGACTTATTAACAAACATTGATGTGCCTGTCAATATAAATGGGTATCCGATACTTTCCTCCTCAAGAGCTGAAACTGCAAATATGTTTGTAATAGATGGACGGGGAAGCAGAAATTCATGAAGTCTCTTGTTCCCACCTTCTTCAAGGCGGATCTGTGAGTGTACCCACATGCAGTGGGTAACCCCAAAGAGAGGCCCTACCTACTGAATAAACCGTGTTTTAACCGCACCCTACGGAACGCTCACCTCTCCCGTCAAACAGAAATAATGCTTAGTCATGAAGGGAAGTCACGTGTAATTAGTGGTAGTTGGTGGACTAGATATTGTTCTCAACAATAACCGTAACCTATGATGATAGTCTATCTCGGACACAGTATCATCTAAAAAGTAGCTGCAATGTATAATCTAGCATCTAGCACTTAATCATTCAATGAATGTGTGTGTGTGTGTACAAGCCATATTTTCTATTGATTTGTCTCTATACTCTATTATTTTAAATTGATATATATATATATATAAACCATAACCATATCATTAGAACATTGTTATAGAATTATTTAATATTTCCCCCCCCATTACATTGTTAACCTTTTCAATGAGTGCTGCTTTGAACTACCTTCAAAATATTATGATGTTAATAGAGAGCTTATTTACTGGTCAGAAATCAGACAAGTGTTTGGAAGGCAGGCCTGCATGGAGCCGTTTATATTCAGGCTGAAGCGTAACAGTTCCCTTATGTGATGACCTTTGTATCTTTGGGAATCTCTTTATATTGAGTAGTCATTGGATTTAATTAAGCAGTGCATATGAATTATTTAGAATGTTCATGGAGTTTAAATAAAAAGTCAAAGATCCATGGGCACATATTTGTGCTTTGTACATTGAATTCCAAGGTTGGATTTTATCCGACACAACCATAAGTCGATCTCACCAGTGCTTTTTCAGCATAAAAAAAAAACCTTTTAGTGTTTTCTTTTCATCCTAAATATTGTGAATAGCACCCACCTCTTATCTGATGCTTCGCTTTTTTCCATTTGTGGCGCATTTCAACCTTAATCAGTCCGTAATTGTTATGATTATCTTCAGACAGCTTGTATTTCAGTATGACTTGTGCATTCGCTGAGGCAAATATGGCATAGTGCTCTTATGTGTACATCCCCAGTGTCGAGTTCAGGGGCATCAGCTGTAATGTAACCGCTTAAAATAAGCTATCAGTGTTTCAACTGTGCTGCACCAGAAATCACTGAGTGATGGGAGGTGACACAGTTCAGAATATTCATATTCCAGCTGAATATTCTGTATTAATGAACAAATGCCACAGTTCAAGGGCGTAATTGCTGTTTGTCATGTACCTTTCACCTCCTCCTGGCTGAACACAGTGTTAATTGATGGGATGGTGTAAGTAATGAACTGCCTTTTATTCTGATCATGCATGGCGTGTGTGTGTGTGCGTGTGTGTGTGTACACATATGTATGTGCGTGCGTGTGTATGTGTGTGTGTGCACATATGCATATGTGTGTGTGCGTCTGTGTGTGTGCATACATACGTATGTGTGTGTGTGTGTGTGTGTGTGTGCATACATACATGTATGTGTGCGTGCGTCTGTACGTGTGGGCATGTATGTGCATTGAGCACTATTGAGCAATGTAATGAATGTTTGTAATATTTTATTTCCATATGTCAAGTCAGAGTGGTTGAAAATATGGGACTTTAAACTGGAGCTTGGAATTCCTAACATTATTTCAGTTTTGGCCCAGTCAGTGTTTGTGTGCACAAAAGGATATTTTAAATGCTTGCAGAAGTGGAGTTGCAGTGTCCTGTTAGTGTGTTTTCTTGTTTTAATCCATAAGCCTTTCAATATCCCATAAAAGCCCCTGCAAAGCTGACTGGTTCAGGGAAAATTCTTCTAAAACATCCTTCATTGCACACAAAAAAAGAAAAAAACTGTCTGCACCAGCTGAAAACATAAACCAAAAATCGAAATAATATTTTTCTTTAAATGCAACGTGAACCATCTCTTGTGGTGCCAGCCCGTTTTTTGAAAGCTTGAAAGCATCCGTGTTCATGCAGCGGGAACTTCATATTCTAAGTGGCGAATTCATGGGGCAGAATGGTACAGCGGGTAAAGAATGACCCTTTTCTTCTTGTGGAACACACGAAGGCCATTTCCTTTTCGCATGTAGACTGTGCGGGCTCTTTATGTCGCATGTGGAATATTGGAAATATCAAAGGAGTCACTGGAGTCGTTCGGGTTCTGGAGATAATAGCCGGTCCTCGCAGCGTTTTTCCGTGACACTGAAAAATTGTATTCTACCCGACGTCCTATGCAAATCGAGACATTCTTTGCTTTGAAAACAATGTGAACCGAGGGTGATTATGCCATTATATGCAAAACAGCGTGATGGTAAATAAACATCCTTTAGCAGTTTAGGATGATGGGAGTGGACCCTGCAAACCTCATGTTGTTTTTTGTTTTTTCCAGGCAGAAACTCGATATTTTTTTCCAGAGAATCCTTAAATATATAAATATTTGCCCAAACACTAACAAACCTCAGCTTCAGCTGGAGCAACAAAAAAAAAAAACAATGCCCTCAGGAAACGACCACGAGTCTGCATCCGGGGAGTCTTGTTTTATTGAACTGTGCTTTCATTACTTTAATACGGGATTTGTCGGTTCGGATTCTTAATGGAAAATGCGCGCGTGTCCAAAATAAACCGTTAGGAGCGCGCCGTGTTCCCGCACGAACCCGGCTTTACCTTGCCGTCCCTCACCGGGCGAAGTGGCCCTGCCCCGCGCGTGCTGACAGCCCTCTGAGGCTCTCCATTCTTCCTCCGTGAGTTATTTTATTTATCCGCCGTTGTGCCACACAAGATTAGCAGGTGGGGAGGCAGCGCGGCTGACAATCCTGTTTTCTCTCTGATCTGCGCATCCTCTGCGGAGCCGGGCTCGCGCTGAATGCTAATCCGCTTAGTGTGAAAATCCTATTGAATTTTTAAAAAAGAACATAGATGTAAATATACGGGAAAAATATCAATTTATTAGCACTGCGAATTTCTGTGTCCCCCCTCCCTTTTCACCGTTGACTGAGCTGGTGTGCAGACTTGCTGTCGGGGACGGGGACAGTGTGATCTGACCGCAGAGAGATAGGAATCCCTTTGTGATGGTATTGAAGGGAGCACAGAGCAGTCACTTCAAAAGCTGCAGGGTTTTTTTTTTCTTCTTCTTCTTCTTCAGTCTGAGGAACAGGTCTCCTCTGTGGAATCCAAAAGCAAAAAAAAAGATGATGTTCTAAAGTAAAAATCACTTCAGAATAAGCCAAGGGGATTCTTGGAGTCTTCTGACCCTGAGAGCACTGCAGCTCTGAGCATCTTAAAGCAGCTGTAGATATGTTTTCTGCAGATACGGTTTTTTATTTTATTTTATTTTGTTTTATTTTGTCTCTATAAATAAGACCTGGATAAACTTTGGAAGTTATGTGTATTGTATGCCACCTATGTTAGAAACATATTGCATAAAAAAATGTTGGTGACAATAAATAGATTCTTACTACAACCTATAGATCATAATTGCCTAGCTGGAGAGTTTTTGTTCTGTGAGTAACTTTTAAGCCAAATTTTCATACATATTGCCTTCAGGACATTTTTGCCCCCCATTATTTATTATTCCAGAAGTCATGTGACAGACTCTGAGACCTTTCAGGAGACGTTTCTGTGGTGGGAGATGAGACCAAAGTTGAGCTCTTCTGTTGGGGCACAACCCAAAGCACACACCCCCCCCCCCCCCCCCCCCCCGTCCCCGTCCCCCAGGTAACACCATCCATATCATCACACACGATGGCAGGCAGCATCAAGCCACGGGGTTGCTTTTCTACGGGAGGGATTGAGAAACCCGTTTCATCAAGAGCAAGATGGATGGAGCCCAACGCAGGCAAACCCTCGAGGAGAACCTTTAGCGTTCAGCGCAAAGAGTTGTGTTCCAAGAGGACAATGAATTAAACGAACAAAAAATGTACGGGCTTGCAGTCTTTCTGCAGCCTCCTGATTTTCAGATCATTCAACACCGAGTCTCTTCTCCACATGCCGCAGACAGCATTGTATTTTTGTATTAGGGCCGTCTAGCTTATTTTCCATGGTGCAGTTTTATCATATGTTGACCTTGGTTTTTTTTTTTTTTTTTTTTCTGTGAATGTGAACATGCAAACTTCAGAAATCTCTATCTCTGATAAATGGAGACCCACTGCAATCCAAACAGGATAGAAGAATTGTGCTGGAAGGACGGGCAGTTGATTGACAGCTCAGGAATACAGTGTTAAGCGTTGGAAGTGTATTGTGGATTTTCCTGGTGCTCTGTGGAATTTTCTCTTCTATAAGCCAGTGCAGTTACTACTAACCCTAACTTTTTATTTTATTTCATTTTTATTTATTTTTTTACAGGTCAGTGTTCATTCAGTCTTCTGAAAGGCTCTCTGTTCTGGCCTTGATACCCTCGTTCTTACCTAGGCCACATGCGCAAATCTCATGGACATCATTTATAAATGTTTATATTTTATTAGTACAGTTATTGTGTTGTATTAATACAATTTGTTCTGCTTTTTTTGTAGTAACCTTTTGGATGAAATCGACATGGTATCGTTTTTTACTGTGTCGTGTGTATGCACTGCAACCCAAAACAAAATCCAATGGAATTTGTTCATATGAGGGAATCTTAATTAAAATTATTCCCATTATTCACTGTCAAAATATGTTGCAGTTTCCCTTCCCTCATGCAGACCGTGCCCTGTGATTCCCCCCCCCCCCCCCAGTTGTTCATTTTTAAAAATAAACTGTCAGATGGCTCCGTTTCTGAGGAGAGATTACACTTTGCTCATCGACACTGTAACAGGTTCAGCATTATCTCTGAAGAATGTCCACCACGACGAGCCCAGCGACCGAGCGAGCTGAACTCTCCGGGGGAAGTGCTCACGGAGCCTTTGTGCAGACGTGATAATGGGGACCCTGGACTGGGCCCTCTCCTCCGGCCGGTGTGCGGACGAGGCAGGACCCGTTTCCCTCACCCTGTGTGGCGGCTGTCACCGTGCCACTCCCCTCCCCCCCCCCCCCCCCCCCCAGCCCTGTCTTCGGCGTCCCAGAATTCCTCAGCAGAGTGTCTGGTCTCGCACCACTTCGCAAACACCCTCTTGGAGTTTGATCTGAGAACGGGCGAGCCAGCTCCTCACGACCCCTCTCGCCCAATCATGTTCCTTCTCATGAGAGCACTTGTCCAATCATGTTCCTTCTCACAAGAGCAATCGCCCAGTGATGTTCCTACTGCTGTTATTGTTCTACAGACAAAACCCACGCAACTTCTTTCCCGACTGTGAGCCAAAAAGAGTGCCTTCGTTTCAAAATATGCTCATTTTTTCTTTTCTGTTTTTTGTGCGTGAAATGTATGCACTTTCTCGTCTGTTGTTATATGTGGCATGGAGACGCTGCTCGGAACATCCCGGCTTGATCAGCATTCCGCTTGCGTTTCGCTGCACCGCTACGCAAGAGACCTTGAGTAAAATAAGGTTATGCTGGTGTTTGTTGGTGGAAGCCAATTTAAGCCATTGCACGGCAGATACTGCGTAGGACACCCAAGAACTTCCGTTTCAAGTGTACTTTGTAAAAAAAATAAAAAATAAAAGGTGCATACATTTTACTCCCACACAAAACAAGCATATAGTGAAACTGACACACGTTTCCGATTGGTCCAAATGGGTCTATGTCACACTTGTGAATGATACTCAGTTGGGGAAAACAAACTCTGCAGGCATGTTTTAAAGTTAAAACTGACATTTATGGCCCCTTAGCTCACGCGTAGATATATAGTGTGTCTTACTATTGCCTTATTACTTGGACTCAGTCAACATTTCTGCTTAATTTTGATTCAGAATTAGATGCCAGATTTCTTTTCCAGACACAAGTTAGTGAATTCAGCAGTAAATGAATTCCCGGCCTAACTGCCAAGATATCATTTTTCACTAAGCAGTGTTCAGGCTGTTTCTCAGACTTTGATAGAAAGAGGTATACATTGCAGGGGAAGGCTTCTCAACTTATTGTGTAATATAAACTGATGGATGCTTTAGCATCCGAGTATAGGAGGACTGGCCTGAGGCGGCATTTAGTGGTGAATATTAATTTCCTGAGGGATGTCATAATCATTTTGAATAAAGGACGTCACACGCACAGCCTGAACCAAGTATATCGTTTTTCAACAATACTTGGGGAAGGCACAAACTGGTGACTTATCATTGCCCTGAAAATGACAGAATAACTGATGGCATTGCTAAATTGTCCTGTCTGATGTGTTGTGACATTTGCTGTTGTTTTCTTACTAAAATCCATGCAAAGGTGCACTCTGTCCAGGTAAAGCGATTGAAGTAAGGCTGGTCTCTGATGCAGAATTAGGATGATGCAGGTCGTTCTGCTGGTAGGAAGATGTCCAAAGAGCGCACGCATCACGGCACAGAGCACAGAGCCGTCGTAGAGACAGATTGCCGAACTTAGCTTTGAGATAGAGACGGAGGGCGGAACATGCTCTGACTGCCAATACAAAAAATGAGTGCTCCTGCACGGAGGGATTTTGTCATGAGGGCTTACGGGTTTATGGGCAGGAGTAGCTTCGTTCCTGGGCCAGCGACAGTGGTGCAGTGTGGTATATGAGGATGGTCTTGAGGTGTCAGAGAGCCGGGACGTTACACATGTACCCCCATCGGTACGGCGGAGACGGCGAAAGGATGCTGGCGAAAGGGAAATTAAATCTTCGAGCTGAAATTGTGCGAGAAAAAATCGCGTTTGGCCTCTCGTTAAACACCGTTGCTCTTTCCATCAAAGCGAAATGGCCCGACTTTCCCTTTCCATCTAATCTATCAAAAGCCGAAGGGGTTCAGTGAGAAACATCAAACCCGCAGTTAATTTCGAACCTGGCACAGACGCAGTTTGTCAGAAGGTTGTTTGGGCCTTCAAAGGGGTAATTGTGCTTTCTGGTCAGTGGGGGTGGGGTGGGGTGGGGGGGGGCGGTGTGGGGGGTCTGGGACGAAGTTTTGATTAAAATGTGCTGAGCTCACCGATGAGAACAGTCAGGATTATGTTAGTGAATGCGCATCTCATAACGATCTGGTAGAGTTTCACAGCGTTGTTTCATTATGTCCGATCCTTTCCCTCTGCTATCCACGTTTGGGCTGATGCTTGATTCTTGGAAATACATGAATGAGAAATCCATCTGAATGGTTTGAAGAGGCATATTATTGAGATTCTGTCTGAATAAGTATAAATGATATGTTCATAAATAATAATGTTAATGTGTCTATGAGCAAGAGAAGAGAAAGCGCTGTACTTCTTTCTCCAGCAAAATTCAATTTTTTAATGTTTTAATGTGTTATAAAAGATCATGAAATTCAACGAAAAAGAAACATTTTTAGTCTATCTCTGTGGTGTTATTCATAGTGCATCCTGTTTGTCTCTCCTTCGTCAGTTATTCGTTCTTCTCTTTCTCAGATATGTAGCACGAGCTTAGATCATATATAATCATGTACCAGTGGAGCACGTATTACGAGCACAGAGTTGATACAAAAACATATTTAAGACGGCAGAATTCTCGTATTATTTCTATATTGTTTGGCATTGAGAGAGTTTCTCAGTGGTGCAGTGTTGGACATTTGGACATCTGAAGTTTATCGCTGACGTGACGAAACCAGCTAGGCTGCACAAAGGAAGTGATGACTTGTACTTTTCTTTTCTCACAGTTCAAAGCAGGTTTTTTTTTCCCTCAGTGCTCTTGGTGACAGAGGCTTTAAAGTTTTTTGCAAGTGTTTGTCCTTCGCTGTCATATTCTTTCCTTTGGGTCCTTTTTTTTCGGCGATAGAAGAGCTGGAATGCGCAGACACGGTCTGGGTCTGTTTTTAGAGGAGATCCACACCGTCAGACATTGGGGTTGTGGGATCATTAGGCCACAGGGTGGAGCTTCTCTTCCTGGGGGAAGCAGCCGGCCTAGAGGCTATAGTTCAGACAGATACGGCTTAGAAGCAAAAGCATAGACTCCTTTAGAAGACGGTTGTGCCCATTTAAAATTCCGTTATGTGAAGCAACTCCGCCGTGAAACATTTTTATTTGATAAAGTGTTGATAAAGGTCAGTTTCTCATCGCTCTCAGACTGTACTGGTGTGTGAAATTTCGCTGCGAGTGGGGGAACCCCTCGGACCGTCCGAGAGCGCAGCTGGGTCCCGGGACAGGGCCAATCACCTGGCTGTCAATGTGGGGGTTCAGCCTCAGTGTAACAAGGTGCTCTTGAGTTTCCGGGGATCATTAAAAGAAATAGTAATGATGGCAGAGGTTAGGTTTGTTTTGGTCCTGTCTCAGGAATGTTCTCTAAAGGAAATCGATGCGGTCAGCACTGCACACCATGAATAACTGCAGACTTTGGCGCCGGCTAGAAATTGGAATTGGCTGGAAATGGATTTTTCACTCTTTTAATTGTATTCGGTGCTGTTTGAACAGCCTTGCCCATGTGGAAAATACAGTGAAAAACAGCGTAAAGTACTTTGAAGATGCTTTTTCAAAGCACCGTCCGACCTTTTGACTCGATACGTGGACCTGCAAATTAACAGCTTTGGCAACGTTAGATTTTTTTTGCGTAGCTAGATGCAAGTGAAGATGCTGTCGTGGTGTGGGAGGTTTACTTTATTTTTGTACATTTGTACAGATATTCTGACCGGCTAGCAGCGCAGTCCGAGACCCTTCTAGAAAATCCCTTTGGGTCTCGTTGCTCCGTTTTTCTGTCTGAGCCTCTGCTGTAGGTTCTTCAGGTGCAATTATGCACAGGCACACACATGACACTTCATTTATTCACAATGCCTCTGCGTGACATTTGAATCTGTTTGAATGCAGACGCGTTGGATTTCGTAGCCCAGTTCTGTTCCCCCTTTCGGTTCCATTCTGTCTCTTTCTGTGAAGTAGGCACCTTGCGGAAGAATGGCCGCTTAGTTTGATGGATAGTCTGGCTGCGTGTGAAAGGGGTCTGTCGTAGGGGCAGCGTAGATTTTAATGGGTGGACCTGGATGTGTGGTAAGTCGAGCGCAGATGGATTTCGTATGAATAAATATTATATTTAATGAACTCCAGTCTTTTTTCAGCACACTGCACAGTGGTTGTCAATGGCTGATGTGCGCGAGTGGGAGCTTTTTTTCCCAAATTCAGTTTTTAACACAGAAATGCAAGTGCAAAACTCCGGAATGAGATTTTTTTTTTTCCCCCCCCCATTGCATGAATAATTTCTCTTTTTTTGTAGCCTGCTACCCCGTCTGTTGCTAAGCAACGGACCCACATTCCTTTGCGCGGATTAGTTACAACAATAACAGAACATGCGCCGTGCAGTACTGAGTTCGTGTCAGAACCAATCGGCGTTGGAAAACTTTTACTTTTCTCTTCATAATTGCCGAATAATTCATGATCCTCTGCTACAGTACCGCTTGACAACGTGGCCTATAAGGGCAGTGGAAAATTTAATGATTGACAAGGGAATGTGGTGAAAATAGCCATCGTAAGTGCTAATAAAATGTCCCTCTCCCCCCTCACGCGATGCGTATTCCGCACTAATTGGTGTTAGTTCCCCGTTTGAAGACTTTTTTGGTCTCCGTGGGCCTGTTCTGAGATCGGAACACGGGCTGCAAATTCCTCTAAGTGCCATTGGTTTACTTTGATTATCCCGGCTAATGGTTATTTAACTGGTTCTGATGGCTCATTGCTTTGAAGCATTGTACTTCTCATCACTGCAACAGATGGCTTGTCCATGTCCACCTTGAATGTCTGTGTTCGTGTTACTGGGCTTGCTCTGTGTGACTATCCTCCCAAATGGTGTGTTTTAATATTCAAGAAGCACTGAGGCTAATTTAACGATTCAATGAACTATCGACTGCAAGGAAGTGTTATGGGGAGGTCAATATTAATGCAATTTGGCTCACAGACAGTAATGAAACAATATGAAAATAGATTAACACAACAATTAAACGTATATTCTTCTTTCTAGCTTAACTAGAAAGTAGTGCATTCGGTTTGGTGACTTAAATCGACAATTGTAAAAGATAAAAAAGAAAATCGTTTTTAATCTTCCTCATCAGTTACAGTATTTGCATGGTCGGAGTTCCAGTGGGAATGGAGTTTTACTGTACACTGTGGAGTTTGAGTACGCTGTGGAGTTTTAGAGTACACTGGAGTTTTAGAGTACTCTGTGGAGTTTTAGAGTACAGTCAGTTCAGTGCCTTTTTTTAACCTCTCGTTTACAGAGCACCTGAAAGCGCGTTTGGAGGTGTACATGGCGCGCTTCCCGAAGGTGAGGATTGTCCGGACCAGGAAGAGGGAGGGACTCATTCGCACGCGGCTTCTGGGAGCTGCCACGGCCAAAGGAGAGGTCCTCACCTTCCTGGATTCTCACTGTGAGGCCAATGTAAACTGGCTGCCACCTCTGCTCGGTAAGCTTTAGTAAAGGGGACACATTAAATAATACATATACATACACAGACATACATACATACACACACTCATACGTACATACATACAGTACAGACATACATACATAGATACATAGAAACATACATAGATACACACATACATACATACATACATGCACACATACACACGTACATACACACACATACATACATGTGATTTGGTGGTGGTCATGTGGTGATGCTGTGTGGGGGTAGGGGGGTTATTGCCATTGATGAATTCATGCTGGTATAAAAGTTTAGTAATTACCTTGCACCATGGTATCAGTGTGGTACATGAACAATATTACTGTCGTAATTATAATAGCTATAAATAAGGCTGTTTTATAAACAGAACCAAAGCCCTGATCAAAGCCACTGTTGGCTCCCGGCTGAAGTGAATGCAGTTTACAGCTGTGATTACTGTGATTTAATCTGACTTTTACTTGGTTTTAAAAAAAATGTATTTTATATACAGCGTTAGATAAAATAGCTCCTTTATAAATGTGTTCTTTTTACTGTTTTGTTCTAGGCACAGTTCTTTCATGAGGCTGTGCCTCTCAAATCTGTTCATAGTTTTTACTGCGTTTTATTTCGACTGGTAACTGATATTTGAAACGTGTCCCTGCGAATCTTTCGGCGCAGAACTTGCTGTTTTGCATTTTGTACCAGATTTGCATGATTGTGCCAATTGGATCTGATTAAATGCCACATGGATCTGCTTCAGCGTTTACTGGAAGGGCTACACCGTAGTTGTGTGTGACACGTAGAATGGCTGACACACTCTGTGAACCGCTCAGCTGGGATTTGGGGCATCTGTACTTTTTATTAGCTTTATTTATCCAGGAAGACAGTGATGCGGTGGATCATGGAGGCAGTGATGGTGTAGGCAGGGACGGACTGGTGTGTGTGAAGCCAAAACGTATGCAAAATGTCATGTGACCTCACTCACTGAAGATTTATCTTTCTATATTGTGGCTGTGATCTACATAATCAGTATACAACTTGTGGTAATGTTTTTTTTTTTTCATTTCCTGATTTTTTACCAATTACTGATAAAATAATAAGGATTTGTGGTATTTGACAAACATTTACAAAAGAGGATTTATGAATTTATATCTATTTACAGATTTTTTTTAAATCAGTCAATGTTTTTTTTAAAATTCCTTTAACAACTAAAGGAAATTTTAGGCCACTTTATAAAGAAATATATTATAGTAAGAAATATCTCATTGTGTGTGTATGTGTGTGTTTCTTTGAGCTGCATGTGCTTCCTGTCGAGGGAGTCCTGTATTCAGTTAATTACAGAAGTGTAACGTTTGCTAGAGGCTGGTGTTGCATACACATAGTTGGCAGTAGATGTTTGTTTTAATGACTGCATGAGTGAAGATGTTGGTTATTCCATCCTTTAAACCTTTTTAAATTTTATTTTTTAACATGCTTGCCTGTGAGTGCATATCTAATACAGGGCATTCTTTTGGTGCTCTCTACGGGGCGCACAGGGGCGGGGAGGATGACAGATCTGGGACAGGTTAGTGGTGCTGAGTGACAGAGACATAGCTGGCCGAGGTCTGGCCAGGCCTCGATGGAGCAAACCTACTTTGAAGCGCTGTAATTGTTTCTAATCACTGACCAGCTGCAGCAGGTCCAATTTCAGGTGGCAGGTGTTCCTGAGGGGGCGCGGGGAGAAACGGAGGAGGGGGTGGGGGGTTGGGGGGGGGGCTGGCGTGGGGAGGTCCTGAGGGGGCCGCCCGCCGTACCACGGTGGGGGGGGGGTGACGTTGACGGATGGGCCCCCTGACTCCGCCACTCGTTCTCACACCCCGCCCCTCCCCCTTCTGTCGTCCCGTCCAAACAGACCGGATTGCGCAGAGCCCCAAGACCATCGTGTGCCCCATGATCGACGTCATCGACCACAACCACTTCGGGTACGAGGCGCAGGCGGGGGACGCCATGCGGGGAGCCTTCGACTGGGAGATGTACTACAAGCGCATCCCCATCCCCCCCGAACTGCAGAGCTCGGACCCCAGCGAGCCCTACGAGTGAGTACCAGGGGCTGGAGGGGGGGCTGGAACGGGCTGGGGGGCAGGGAGTGGGGGCTGGAAGGGGCTGTCTAACCTCTCTCTCCATCTCCGAAGCCTCAGCCATCGGGAAAATGATCAGGTTAATCCACCGCACGGCGAGCCTCAGGCAGCTAACAGGGCGCTGCTGTACGCTGCCATTACAGGCAGGGAACTGTGCTTCACCTGAGGACAGTTTCCTCTTAGCCGTGAGAAGCCTGAGGCTCAGGTGGCCTGGCGGCCTGAAGCGTTCACGCTGTTCGAAATGAGGGCCCGAGATCGGAGGACTTTCGGCTGCACATCCATCTATCTGGGCAAACACAATCAAGGCGAGGGCAGTGTCACGCGCGTGTGTGTGTGTGTGTGTGTGTGTGTGTGTGTGAGGCTGGACAAATGTGTTCATTTTGGATGGTTCGCGTTTTACAAAAAGGCATTTGCTTCTCGAGCGGTCGCAGTGGGTTGGCGGGTGTGGGAATATGGCAGACTGCCGCTCCGTCTCTGGTTCAGTCAGGCGGAGGAGTGAAACCGCAAGAGCACAGAACTCTTCCTGAGAAGGGAAGACAGAAATTGGGTGAAATCGTGAAGAAGAAAATCGAGAGAGAGAGAGAGAGAGAGAGAGAGAGAGAGAGAGACGGCAGACTCCGCGCTCGGTGTTTAAAAACCTCAGTTTATAATTTCACCGCAACGGAAACTCGACGTGCCGCCGGAGATACAATGGCTCTAAATTCAAGCGCGGGGCTCTTAATTCCAGGCTGTTACACAACACATTAAGCAGAGGGAGTCACTTGGAAGATAATTAGGTGGAAATTGCCAGCGTGTGCGTGTGAGACGCCAAACCTCAGCGCCGGTGCTAGCTGAGCCCGCTAGCCCCACAGGGCCTCGCTCTGGACCCCTCCAGCTGCCGTCGGCCTCTCCGGGCCGGGATTGGTCAGCTCTGCAGACCAATCAGAATGCAGCCAAACAAGGCTGTGAACCTGCCCAATGCCACCGCGCCTCACACAGATGGATGTGGGTTTCTAAAATCGGACTGCTCACTTCATTAGTCTCTGAGTACTTCACCACCGCCCACATACAGTGCGTCAAGAATTTTGTCATAGTGTATTTTAAATTCATGGGCCTATAAAATGCTTGTTTTGTTTTCATTAGACAACAATTCAATGCAGAGTAGCAATTATCAAATAATCTAATAATTAATAAGTAAATAAACTGTATGTTTTCTTCTAAATTATGGATTTTCAGTATTGATTTCAAAAGTAGCATCTGATGTAATAAATACGAGAGACATTTGCTCTGGAAGTATAACTGAAATATAATCTTATGTGAAGCTCAGCTGGAATTGATGGCCTCTTCATTTAATGAAATGGTTCTCCCGTAAATCACAGATCTGACACGAAACTATTTCTGTGCTCTCTGTTTCATCTCTGGAAGTCTGACCTTTCGCTCTTGATATTATACCAAGCGTCTTGTATTTCACGAAGCTGAGGCTGCCCTAGACCAAGGCAACATCGTGGCTCACAATCTGTCAGTGAGATGGCTGTGGTGCTGCACTTGGCGTAGTACAATTTTCACAACAATTTAGCAAAATTGCCTGATCAGTATAGCTGAAAACACCATAGCCAAAATCTGCTAAATAGGTCACTGAAAAGATACAAATTCAAAGTATAGGTAACACGATTTATTTATAATATAGAAATACTCTATAGAGACGTTGATTAATTACCTTGATAATGCATAATTACATTTTCATCCATCACTTTAAGGTTAATTAATTCCTCACTGTTAATTACAGAGATTAAGGTTACTCTGTTTCCATGGGTTAAGTACAAAACAATTGTTACTCATTTATACTATGAGTAAATATGTCCTACTTATCCACTGCACACGGGCACAGTGTTGGTGACGTTAAGTTGCATTTTGCTGGGCAGCCTGACCTTGGCGCAAAGACACTGGGATCATTCTTATGAGTGTAAAATAAAAAAACGGTCACGTGCAGTTGCTTCTGAAATATGGCTGGATTTACTAAATAAAACTGCATAGATGGGTAGAATGTGATTGATTGGCTGTTCTGCGGTTTCTAACCCCCCAGCTTTTTTAAGCACTTGTGTTGAGTGGGTGTTTGTCGATGGCTGGATCAGGCTTTGCTTCTGACGTGACGCATTGTTACGGCTAAGAAAAATCCCAACAGGAAAAGGCTGTTTTTAATGCTGATTCATTGTCTGTTGAAGGTTCGAGCGGCTGATTTAAAATTTTAAAAAATCATATTGTAATTAATTTAGAATATATCCGTGCATAGGTGTTACTAACTAAGTAAGTATATACAGTTCTGCTGCAGCCTTCAGCAAAGGGCTTGGGGGGTGGGGTGGGGTGGGGGGGGGGGTGCATTCAGGCACTCAACAAGGTGTTTAGGCACAACTTTGTCACGTATTATCCCACTCACTACAACGTACGACCAGCCTGTTTAGCCCCCCTGCATCTATGTGTGTCTACATGTTTAAGTTGATTCCGTTTTGATCTGCAGCAGTGAATTGTGCTTCGCATTTGATGACACTGTTCCTGTTGCCAAAAAGATGGCCCCCGGTGGGCTGCCGTGTCCCATTAACAGATCAAATTTGCAGCTGCACGCTGCTGAGCATGATGGGTTGTTTGCTTCGGAGCTGTTATCCAGTTATTCACGTGTGTGTCATGTCTATGATCGTCAGAGGTCCGTAACCTCTGCTGTTCCCCCTTGCAGGTTATCGCGGTGGTAGATATGATTGACCTAGATTCAAGTCAGTAGTGACAGAGATGTTTTATGGCTCCTCGCACTGGATATTGGGCTCTCGCTGGACAGAAGAGATAAAATGAGCTGCTCTTTGCCTGGATCTGTATGATCTCATTCTGTGCCTATGAAATGTCTTGTTTGTGGCGTATTCTTTCTATAGGAAAGTAGGTTCCAATGCGAAATGTCTGACAGCAGGGTCTCAGCTGAATGGTAGCAGCGGTGTAGTTTGATGCAGGAGCCGGGCAAGTGAACGCTGAGACCATCCACTAATGATAATCACATGAAGGAGGTCTGTGGCCTTTGGCTGGAGAGTCGTTTATTATTTTCTTTCATATGTTCTTTTGCTTTCAATTATCTCTCTAAGGCATCCAGAGGAGTTGTCAGCAAGGTCCTGCTGGTAGTTTTTTCTCTTTATTTATTTATTTATTTTTTTCTTTTTAAGTTTTTGTTAAGAAACTCTCGAGCCCTTTAGAGGAAGTGCTATTTATTCCCAGCAGGTCTCTCTGTGCTACATCGCGCATTTTAAGAAATTGTATGTGTTACTAATTGATCTGTAAAGGTCTTGTTTGCACGCGCCAGCACCGCCCACTGCCGCATCGCAGGAGCGAACCGCATCGACATGTGGAGCGACATTTTAGGCGTCACCAAAAGGAGCCTCCTCGGTTCGCTCGATAGACTAGAGCCCCGTTTCGAGTTTCCCCGGCGTCCCTTGGGGTGCGTTCTCCATCGATCCAGCTCCCCCGCGCTTCCGCCATTAGCTCTAGGTTGTGTGTTCCAGAACCCGGGAGCGGCGCTGGCTCTGCGTTATCCCCCACAGGCCTGCCTGAACCGGGACGTCGGCGTGTTACCATTCACCATCTGCGGGGTTTCGGTGGCCTGGCAGCGCGACGCCGGCTTGGCCGGCCGTCAGCAGCGCGGCTTTAGCCGCGGGCTCTCGCCCATTTCAGATAATGTCGCTCAGAGACGGGGGGCGGGGGGCAGGGGTGCGGGGGGGGGGGGGGGGGCTTAGACCGCTGCCTGTCTCCCGTTCCGCCGCTGAGCTCGGAAAAGCCTGTCGGTCCGCGGGCGGCCCTCCCGAACGCTGCAGTCAAGCTGAGATAGCGGAGGGAAGTTGCCGGCAAAGTTAAGACGCCACACTCTCTCTCTCTCTCTCTCTCTCTCTCTCTCTGCGGGGAGTCTTAAGTGGTTTCTGCATGGTTGTCAGATGACGGAAAATACAGTGTTCAGTCAATTTGCTGATTTGCCTCTTCCTTTCTCAATACTGGAAACCTAGGACAGCTTTTGATTTTTCTTTTTTCTTTCTTTTTTTTAACACAGTCCCTGCTCCCTGTTCCGTAGCACAGCCGCCTGAGTGAGACAGACAGACGCCTCTAGTGAAAGATCGCCTAATGAGGGGCATGTCGTAAGAGCCGTTCATGCGACGGAACCTCGCGAAGTGCCTTTGAAACCGTTTTTTTTTTTTTTTTAAATAGCTGTCACAGTACCTGCCTGCGCTTTATTACGGAACGTGGGCTCAAAAAAGAGAGAGACGGCGTAGTTTAGATCTCCACGCTCGTTACCGGATGAAAAGGGAGAGACCATTTCGGATCAAAGCTCATTTGTGAAATGACTGCTCGACAGAGGCGGTAGATCTTGCGTGGATCTCCTGCGCAGCGTTAATGAAATTGAGGTGATTTGTTGGAACACGCGTGCCTACAGCACTGTTCAGCAAGGATTATCGCTTCAAACCAGTGACATTCCCCAGCGTTGTGCCCTCTTGCTCTTCGAGCCAGTGGCGTCGTTTTTCTGTGCCCACATCGCCACCTGCTGGTGAAATTGCGGCCATTCGCAGAGGGTTGCACAGGTGGGGAGGCATGGCGGCAGTCATCCTTGCGTTCGTGAATAAATACGTTCTGACGTCTGGCATCAGTTTTGAACTTGTCAGCGGTGGGATACTGTGCAGAGGTACTGGAGAATAATAAATCTTTAAGTGTATGTCTTCTGACGTGCTCTCCCATCTGTATGACCTTGTTCCAGTGTACCAGTCCTTGAGAAGACATCCTTTTCATGTCCATTTTCTGTGTAATAAGGCATTGATAAATCACAACTGGGGTCTTAATATACTACAAATTACAAACGTATGTATGTACATATATTTCAACAGCAGTTAAATTACCCTTTTGAGTCAAATCATTTCTTAATTAGCTTTTGGCAACCAACCTACAGTATTTGTCAACATCCTGCTAATTATAGCCAGAGCTGCATTCTTAACATTCTTAACTGAACATTCTAATGCTGATGTAACAGACACAGTGGAGTTCCAGAACACTGACTTAGAATTTTGAAGAAGCATTCCAGAAAATACCTACTCTTCAAAGGGTTAAAAGAGAAGACAAAGCCTGTTGTCTGTGAAAATGGCTATCATCGTGTATTCTTTTTTTATCTTCTTTTTTTTGCCCCTCAGCTGTCTCGCAAATTCTCCAGTGTCCAGTCTTGCAGAACACAGCTCCTTGCCCTCGCCCAGTCAGTGATCAAACTTTAATTCCTCTGCTGAGCGTGTGTCACAGGGAAGGCCCCGGGACCTTATCAGCACTCTGAGAGGGCCCGGGGTGAGGGGTGAGGGCTGGGGTGGGGGGGGGGGGGGCGGGGTGGAAGGGGGGGTTTGACGTCTGCGCTGTCACAGGGGTCATGCTTTGCCGGCTCAGAGCTCCCTTCCGGGGGGGGTGTGAGGAGGAGCTTCCCTCCTGGCTGTGGCCTCTCCGGCTGCACAGAATAATTAGGGCTGTGTGCTCGGCCTGGGTCCCCACCGGAGGCCTCAGCAGACCCCGCGCCACGCGGAATAATCGAGCGATCGATGCGGCGAGCGCTTGGAGGTGGCATGCTGCCATTTTAAGTTTGCTCTTTTTGTTGTTGTTGTGTGAACTGGGCATCACCCTGAATTCTGTTACTTGACTCATTGCTTTTCAGTCCCCAACCCCCCCACCCGCACCCGCCACACGTTTGTTGATACTTTTTTTCTTTTCTTATTCTCTCTGGACTTAATCTTCCCCGTCTGATTCTAAATGATTAATTAAGGTTTGTGTTTAATTTAATTCGGAGAGATCTTTCCAAGTTAACTGGATTTTTTAAGGCTCTTAAATAAATTCCTAATTGAAAAGAAAACCTTAAGCTGACTCAAGTGAAATGATCCATCTTGTGATGAGTGAGGGCTTACATTAACTTTGCCTTTTGGGAATACAATGACAAGATTGGATTAAACATACGCTTGACTTATAAATCCCCACCCCCCCCAACAAAAAAAAAAATAAACAAATAAAAGAGGAAAAAATAATTAATGGGGTGTATGACCTGCATTGCCCCTAATTTATAACATGCTGAAAAATTGTCATCCTGTTAGATTAGTAGACATGCTCCTCCAATCAGACTGAGGATATTGGTTGTGACAGGCAGCTGTGTGTCGTTACCCGATGTTCTCTCTCTCTCAGAATCGGCGTTCCCAGCTGTGTGAGTCTTCTCTAATCAAACACAGTAATTTCCCTGAATTTTTTCGAGCGGGGCGATAAATCCATCACTACAGCACCCAGCTAATTACTGACATCATCTGCCACCCAGAGCCAGGTTGTTGTTCAGGGGGGTTACTCCAGCTCTGCTGTGGCCTGGTGCTGACAGCAGTGTGTACGCTCGCACGCTTCAGGCTAACGCTGGTATTTCCTGTTGTTGGCAAGATGGGTAAAAAAAAAAAAGAGAAGTAATCTAATTACTGATAAGTGCTTGCTTCTCTATTGCTTTCCTTAATTGAGTCGGCATCTATAATACGGTGCTTTAATAAATAGGTTAGGATGCTGGCCTCCCAGGCAGTATTATTGGAGAACACATTTATTTCAGCCCAGAGGTCTACCCCTTGTGCTCATCCTGATTTTAAAAATTATTTTAACCTGGTTTTTTTTTTGTTGTTGTTTTTTTGTGATGGGGCACGGGTGCACTCAGTGCTGAACTCCCAGTCTTCCATAATGTACAGAGAAGCAGCAAAAAAACCAGCAGCATCTGCTCCTCTCTCCAGCCGTCTCCCCACTGCCTTTGCGTTGGTCAACGCGCTTAATCTCTGTCAGCGCAGAGTAAACCATAGGCCGCGTTATTCATTATGACTGTCCTTACCTGCCGGTGCTAAGGGAGGCGCTGGATGTCCAGGCCGTGCTGCGTAGGATCCTGGTTCCAGCGCGGCCTGATCAAGGTGCTCACGGAGAGGCGCTGGTGTTTCAGAACGTGCATTCTCCGTTTTTTACCTTATTTGTCTACATCCTTTTTTTCTCACATCCGCTTGCAAAAGGAGCAAAACAGGCGGGCTTCTTTTTATTTCAGACTCTCAACAGCTTGCTTTGTTTCTTTTATTTATGATTCAGGTTTTGCAGCATGTGTGTGTGTGTGTGTGTGTGTGTGTGTGTGTGTGTGTGTGTGTGGAGGAAGAAAACACACAGCTTCGCTCCAGGCTGTTTGGTGTTGAATCAGAAGTCCAAATATATACGGAACTTGTATGGTCTGTCAGCATGAAATGAATTAATGATCCTCACTCACTGGAGCCGGGCTCCCCGTGCTCTAATTGGGTTGAAGGATGAAGCGCTTGTGCAGAAAGCCAGCGGTATAAAATGGACCCGCTGAATTCCTTTCATTCTCCCTCACTACTACCTTTTCCTGTAAGAAAGTGATTTCATCCGAAGCACGATAAACACTGTTTTCATTGTAACGCTCGAATGACGGTTCTCGCACCCAGCCTCGATTGGAAGATTGTGAGCGTCCTCGGGGCAGTGGGGCAGTCACAATAGGAAAATGGTTTCCGCCTTAGCTGCGGGATTAATACAGTTTTTCACAGCATGTTGAAAAAGAATGCAGGAAATATTTTAAAAACTGGGTTTCAAGGCCGAATATCTAGTGTGCGATTGATTGTGAGATGGTACACAGTAAAATGTCCAGCGTTAATTCAACTCTAACGGAGTACATATGAGTCCAGTAGGGATCCAGTATGCACTCTTTCAGTGTTGATTTACCACATTACTCTTGAGGAAATAACAATTGGTAGTATATGCAAAACTTAAGCTAAAGAGGCAGTTTTAGAGAAGTACAAGACATGAAAGTTTAAAAACAATAGATGAAAAGATTAAATAGGATTTTTTCACGATCAGTTTGCTTTGGTTTTTTTGTGGAAAGGCAAGGAATGTCTACATTATAATCGGGCTGAAATGCCCTCTAACAGCCAGTGTAGAAATTCCATCTGACAGACACTACAGTATCCAATCAGAGGCCTGCATTTCCCTCTTCACGGCTCGCAGATGAGAGTCCTTGTGTGGAAAGAATGTTGTGTCTGGATGAGAATTAAACATTTCACCGTGGTGCAGTCTCTTGATTACGGATATGATGTAAGTGTGAATATACTTGTGGTCTTACCATAAAATGATGTAGTAATTGTTTGTACAATGTTGACCAACCCACACCCCCCCCCTTCCTATTCTCAGGTCTCCGGTGATGGCTGGGGGCCTTTTTGCAGTCAATCGACAGTGGTTCTGGGAACTGGGGGGCTATGACACAGGACTGGAGATTTGGGGAGGGGAGCAGTTTGAAATCTCATTCAAGGTATGCCCGTCCTGCTTTTGCACTGACACCCACCACCGAACCTAACCCTTTAAAGGCATGGGGTCACAAATACGCGATTGGAATGCTCTTAACTGAACATTCTGACGCTGATGTCACAGTCACTGCTGCTGATTGAAAGCAGTGGAGTTCTAGAACACTGATGTAGAATTCTGGGAAAGAAAAAAATTCCGAAAAACTTACTCTTCAAAGGGTTCATCCAGATTATGGCAGCAGGAATGCGTTCAGTGTCTGAGAGCTTCACAGGACTGTGCATAACTGTCCATCCAGTACTCAGCGTCTGAAGGAGCCCATAAGCATTTGTGCTGAACTTTCAAATCAGATTTTAACTCTCAGATGTGCTAGATGTTTATATTATCTCTTCGTCGTCTGGGTTCATCCCAGGAAACGAACCTGAATGATTATTTCAGATGGGAAGTAGGCTTATTTGTTCTCTACCACATGTCTCCGGTTCCCTGCGATTCATTATTACGTTCACACTCTCCTCCTGCCATTGTGTCTTTCCTAATTCAACCCTTTTCTCCGTGGTTAGAAACCATGGTAACAACAACAGGCTAAATCGCCTCCGATTTTCAGTGACCTCGCGTTTCCCGTTATGTTCTGATCATAGTGACAGCGTCCTTGCTCTTCAGCGAAATTAAATGTAAAATGGGGATGACACTAAATACGTGACTTAATGTTATGCGTTCATGTTCTGGACATTTTTTATCTTAGTTTGTATCGTATGAGTCAAAGTCTATTTTTAAATTGTACCTGACTGCGTAAAAAAGCGAATACATGAACAGTGTGTATCCATCTGATTTTTCTATTCACATTTATCTATTTGAATAGATTGTAGGACATTAAACTAAAATTCTTTCCCATTTGTTTTCCATTGTGTTCTCTTCATGTGGATCATTGGTATCACAACAACCACACAGATGATCAGTAACCAGAACACTGCTCAGCATATGTAAGGTACACAGTAAAATGTCCAGTGTTAATTCAACTCAACAGGAACCCAATAGGGACCATATGTACTCTGCAAGAGCTGATTTAACACTGAACGTTTTAACACTGAACATTTGTTCAGTGTGGACATCCTTCTGTCAGATGACCGTAATGCAGTCTGGTGAAAAATATGGCTTCACATTGCTCCTCACGCAGGTGTAGCTCCATGAAGGAGGGTGTGGTCAGAAAGGGACCAACATTCACATCAAGCAGGAAGTGGAGTTGCCTGGACTTCTCTGATGTGAAGGAGTTGGAATAATGTTGGGGGGGTCGGGGGGTGGGGGGGGGGGGTGTAGAGGTTCTCACGCTCACCCGTCAGAGTGGCGTAAATCCCTTTCCAGTCTCTGCTTCCCTCCACTGTGTTCTTGCAAGATGAAAGGATTCTGTGGACCGCTTCCGCAGACACTTTCACCTGACAGATATATTTCCTCGGACGTTTATTCCTCTTAATCTGGACTCTTAGCTGGCACGTAACTGTTAAAATGTTCTTGTATGGCACTCTGGAATGTATGCATGAAGAGCACTATGCAATAGCGTCTTGTATTATATCGTATATTTCATACTGCACATCCAGTGTGTCGGAGATGGCAGCTCAGGCGGCTGGGTAAATGTGCTGAGGTTCTCGGGGCGCTGCTGAGAACGTGGGAAGCAGCGGAGGCTCGGTGAGATCAAATGTGGGCCGGCAGAGTGGACTTCCTGCTGTGTTATCGATTGGAAAACCGAATCAAATGGCAGGATCAGACCCCACGGTCTGCTTCACTTCTCATCTGCCCTCTCTGTATGGGTCTTTTCCTGCAGCGAGGCATTCTCTCCTTCTGAACGTCTTAGCCTCTGCATGAAGAAATCCATGTGTGTGCTCGCTCTCAGAGTTTAATCACATTGGAAGAGAAGATATTAGTGTAATAGTAGTGACCACAACTTGCTTCACAAGTTCAAGGGGATCTGACGGCCTGTCCTGTTCATGTGGTCATCAGATCCGTGTGAGTGTCTTTGCTTCACAAGTTCTACAGGTCTGAAAGCATGTCCTGTTCATGTGGTCATCAGATCCGTATGTCTTTGCTTCACAAGTTCAGGGAGTTTGACAGCGTGTTCTGTTCGTGTGTTCATCAGATCCGTATAAGTGTCTTAGTTTCAGAAATTCAATGGGCCTGAAAGCTGTTCATGTGTTCACCAGGTCTGGATGTGTGGCGGAAGCATGTATGACGTGCCATGCTCCAGGGTTGGCCACATCTACCGGAAATATGTGCCCTATAAAGTGCCATCTGGTACCAGCCTTGCCAGGGTAAGTGTGCCAACAACTGACGAGTGGCAGAATGAATCACTTGAATCCTTATTGCAGATAATGGCAGAAGATAATTGTGTGAAAGTTTTGTAAAGGTTTTGGGTTGTTTATGCATGTGAGTTTGCTAGTTTGTGTAAGATGTAACATGTTGGTCGTGAAATGGGGCAAAATTGAGGTTGATATTATCTGCAGAAGTACTGCACACGGACAAAGACACTGGTGAATTCTCTCAATAACGCAACTTGAATTAATTTATTTGTACCCTTAGGCATGCAATGTATTGATTTGTTTATTTATTGCTGAAACTAGTTATGGGTAAGCATTATTTATGTTTCAGGTATGGAATGTGGCAAGCGAGACTGTGTACATTCAAACCGATGAAATGTATGATTCATTAAAAGGGCGTGTCGACGTGTCACATATAAAATGCGCCAACCCTGGGTGGGTACGCTGTGCCCTGGCCTCCTACAAGCCGTAGACAGTGCGCCATCGGTTGTGCGGGCTCAGGGGGGGGGGCGACTCTGCTGGCACGTGCAGCCCAGAAGGGGGCGCTGACGGGGTCTCCCGTCTCCCTCCGGCAGAACCTGAAGCGCGTGGCGGAGACGTGGATGGACGAGTACGCCGAGTTCATCTACCAGCGGCGGCCCGAGTACCGCCACCTGTCCACGGGCGACCTGGCCGCCCAGAAGGAGCTCCGCCGCCGCCTCAGGTGCCGCGACTTCCGCTGGTACATGAGCACGGTGGCCTGGGACCTGGCCAAGTACTACCCCCCCGTGGAGCCCCCGCCCGCGGCCTGGGGGGAGGTGAGCCTGGGGGCGGGGGGGGGGCGGTGGTGGCTGGGGAGGTGGGTGGGGGGGGAACCTGGGGGGGGGGATCTGGGGAGGTGAGCCTGGGGGCGGGGGGGGGGCGGTGGTGGCTGGGGAGGTGGGTGGGGGGGGAACCTGGGGGGGGGATCTGGGGAGGTGAGCCTGGGGGTGGGGGGACCTGGCCAAGTACTACCCGCCCGTGGAGCCCCCGCCCGTGGCCTGGGGGGTGGTGAGCCTGGGGGGGCCTGTGGGGGGGGGCTGGGGGGGGCCTCCGCACGGAGGAGCAGTCAGCGCCGGACGCGGGATTTACTGTAATGGCAATGTATACTAATAGACAATTTGTCATTACTCTTAAATATTTTTTATATGTATTACAAAAGACTTTTTTATTTTACGTTGTGGAATCTCATTTTACAAAAGGAAAATTGCTCATTTGTAAACATATAAGTAATAGCTGTAAATATGTAGTGATTGTACATATGAATATAAATCGTATATAAAGTACTCCCAAGATCTCTTAAAACACACTTCACTGTCCTTTTAACCGTCCCTCAGTATTACTGTTGACACGAATACGACCGCTCCTGCTTGACCCGGCTACTATGAGTCCGTACACACACACACGCACACACACACACACGCACACACACACACACACACACACGCACACACACACGCACGCACACACGCACACGCACACGCACACACACACACACACAGGCTACGCCACAGGCCTGTGATTCCACCGCCAGAGCGGACGGCTTCGTATCCGTTCCCCCCCGATCGGGGGTCTTCACCCCGTCGCTCTGGCTGGTGTATGAAAGAGTGAAAAAAGGGCTTCATTGGGTATTCAGCGCTGCTCTCCGTCTCCGTCTCCCCGCGCCTCCAACGGTGCCGGAGAAAAAAGAGCGAGAGAGAGAGAGAGAGAAAGCACAGCCTCCTCCCCGTCTTCGGCGGGATGGCGGGTCAGTCTTCTGTTGACTCTGCTCTTTACATTCCAGGCAAAGCAAACAAGCTGTCAGCCGCCTGTCTCAATCCCATTTCTCACCACGTCGCTCTGACTTTGTCTCTCTCTCTCTCTCTCTCTCTCTCTCTCTCTCTCTCTCTCTCTCTCTCTCTCTCTCGCTCTCTCTCTCTCTCTCTCTCTCTCTCTCTCTCTCTCTCTCTCTCTCTCTCATTCAGTTTTCAGTTCAGTGCGATTCAATATGCTTTATTGGCACGAAATACGTATTATATATATACAAACTATTGAAAGCATTTAGTTAACTGTAATTATAACGTTGCACGTTGAACAGGTAACACACTGTGCCTTTTATCTGTACAATGGTTCTCTCTCTCTCCTTCTCTCTCTCTCAGTTTCTCTCTCTCTCTCTCTCTCGAATGCTTAAAGAACTTGAGTGTTACCTCCAAAAACTATGTTGGTTTTTCCATTGAAGGTGGAAGGTTTTATGGTGTGTATCTACGTGTTTAACGACATGTTGCGTCACGTAATGTCTGCGGACGTTGTCTGTCCTTGATTGGCTGGTCAGTGGTCGCCGATGGTTTCCGTTGACAGAGGTTGTTCAGTCGTTATGTTTTGCGTTCGCCTACTCCGTCCCTGTGGTATATATTTGCGCGAGGGCCATGACAAGCTGCACACCGTTTCATGGTGCAGGGCTTCATAAAATATTACACCTGGGTCTCAGTATAAGCACACTTAACCTCCCGTGCACCTGAACACCACCATTTTGAGTGTTTGTCATCATTCCATTCAGAACTGGAGCAGTGCATATTTACCTCCGGTTCCTGAACTGCTCATAAGCAAACATGCCTCTAGGCTACAATCAAAAATATTACTCAGGAAAAAAAAGAATGTAAGCTACAAATGAACCAAATGAATTTGGGAAAAGCTTTGTGTTCATCCCATCCACTGTGCATTTATTCTCTTTTCTTCTGAAGCCTCTGAGATGGCGGTGTGGTGGTATATTTTGTGTGAGTGATCCAGAGACTCTGACTCTCTCTGTAGATCCGGAGCGCGGCGTCTGGCCAGTGCATAGACAGCAAGCACGGCGCCACGGGGACCGAGCTGCGGCTGGACGCGTGTCTGAAGGAGGGAGCGGAGAGAACGTGGGCACACGAGCAGGTACACGCTGACCCGTGCCAATTACCCCAATTATGCCACCTGAGCCAATTTATATACCGCACATTATATACATTACATTGCATTGCATTTATTTGGCAGACGCTTTTATCCAAAGCGATGTACAATAAGTACGTACGTACGGCTGTACTCTTCATATGTTGCATTCTGTTATGGGTTGTTACCTACATTCTGATACCCCCTTGGTGTTGAAGAAAGTACACGTTCTATGGGGATAAAAAGCAGCCTCAGCTTTGCTTCCGCAGAGCTCTTACCTGTGGGCTGTCATAAAGACCGAAACAGAAGGTTAAAAATCGTGTAGGCCTGCCCTGGACACCGTCCCATTCCATAGAAAGTGGGTGGCTGTTGCACGTTAGGTCTTGTTCTCTTTGTTCTGGTCTTTGCGCACCCTTCTTTCCTCTAGTCAGGCTAGGCTATATCAGATAGAAGTATGCTTCTACTTGTGATATGCCGAACTGGGGGGATCATGTCTATGTGGTGCACAGGTTGAGATCCTGTCGTGGGACTTTTGGAGATGTGATCAATTATGGATCAATTGTTAAAAAAGATGGATGGAGTTTTATTATGTAAAATATAATATTTAATATTTTTCCTTGGTGTAATTAGGTCTTTACGTTTGGCTGGAGAGAGGACATCAGGCCTGGCGACCCGCTGCACACCCGGAAGTTCTGCTTCGACGCCATCTCCCAAAGCAGCCCGGTGACGCTGTACGACTGTCACGGCATGAAGGGGAACCAGCACTGGAGCTACAGGAAGGTAAGGGCCGGGCTGGGCTGCTTCTGTTTACTGACATGCCTCTGTGTCTGCGTGAGAGCCAGAGTCTAACCCCACTGCGCCAAACGCTCGGAGCTAGAGCCCACCGTTTACTGAGGGCTGAGTGTGTCACTAATCAGCCAGGTTAACGAGCAGATTACTGCCAAGTGTGTTTTTCTACCTTTTCCCAGGTCTAATCTAGTACATATATATATATATGTTCATGTTCCTTATAGTTTACTAAGGTTCCCATAATTTTCCTGAAGTTTCGTACTTGTGAACTCATCTCTCTTCAGAAGTTGGTAAACTCCTGAATTTTTCGATGTTAATGCTTTTTTTTTTTTACGCTCACAGTTTGCTTGTCAGTTTGAGCTCCAAATTAAATCCCACACCATGAAATTAAGTCGACTTACTTTTCTGATTAAAAAAAGTGTTCCAGTCCCCTAATTTCCCTCCGCGGCTGAAAATCACAGACGGATGGGGGGAGATAAGAGAGGATTATATCATTACTGGTCGTATTGTTACAGCGCCTGTTTCTTCCGCCACTGCAGGATAAGTCTCTCTACCACCTCGTGAGCAGCAGCTGCATGGACTGCAGTCCGGGCGATAAGAAGATTTTCATGAGCAAGTGCAACCCGCAGTCTGAGACGCAGCAGTGGCTGTTCCAGCACGTCAACGCCACCGTCCTGGACAAATTCAACAGCGCCGTCAGCTCCTAGGAACTGCCCGGGACAACAACCCAAAGGGACAACAGACCGATCTGACGTACCTCCCCAAAAGCCCCGCTGCGGGACTGGTCTTCGGGAGTCGTGTTTTGCTTCTGCTGGTGGTGCTCTCTCAGGATTTATTGTAATAGAAAAAATAATAATTATAATAATAAAGCGCGAATAACAGACGGCCGGACGCTGGCCAGAATGAATGCATGAGATCTCCACGAGCACCTTGCTGGTCAAGGACAAGCAGACATGAACTGCACTCTTCAGACCTGGGGTCAGCCTCGGGCCCAAGCCCTGCTGTAGAGCAGGAAGGACTGGATTTGGGGATTTGGGGTTTGGGGTTTGGGGTTTGGGGAGGGGTTGGACAGAGGAGCGTTCTCTTAGTCACCTTCACAGAGACTGCGCTGTGGATTCAGAGTGGCTCCCCGACTCACAGCCCTTGGCTGGTGTTAGCACTTTTTATTGATATTTATTTTTTATTATTGTTGAATCAGTGTATTTATTTTGTATTTCTTTATGTTGGGTTTTTTTTTACAGCATAACTAATGGTATACTGTACAAACTTGAATCTTTTTGTAATTATTGTTACCGTATGAGGATCCAATGAAAATAAAGTTGGAACATTCTGGAGACACAAAGCAAATGTCTTGTATATAAAGAATAATTTTGGATGAGATGTTGGATGTCAGGTGTACACACACTTACACGCACACACGCACGTGCGTGAGTTTGGGCACTTAAGGGTCAGTTATGGCGATGGCAAGTGTATTGTGGACCAAACGCGGCCCACATGCATATCGCATCTGAGACATGGCCTCATCAAGGTTGAGTTGTGGCTGTGTTCCGGCAGCCACATGCTGACTCGTTCATCACCATCGTTCCATAGCTGTAAGTGGGCCGATAAAAGTGGTAAGTGTGGGCCAGCACTGGGTCATGACACAGGCAGTGTACCAATCCAGCTGACTTTGTAAAGCTTAATTCGATGAGTGGACTGCTTTCTACATCATTAACATCAGCTTGGTGGAAACATTTTAACATGAGTCCCTCACTACCTGGACATGGAGCCTAAGGTTCGCCTATCTTCAGCGTGCCAATTGAAAGCAGAGAGAAGATATTCCAGGTAAGTTAGCCTAATATTAACTGACATTAGCTAGCTGAAATGCTTGCTTACTCCTTTTCGCAAACTCACTTCTCCTGAATCTTACAGTATAGCTTAAGGTTACTTAACGTTGTGTGCATGTATGCCTTTGACTCAGGTTGCAGAAAATTGAATATATACTTTAAAAAATATTATGAAAACACTTCTCACTATATGGCCAATTTAAAAATTCTTTATTTTATATACTGCAATATTATACACTGCTGTAAAATATAATTAGAGGTTTGGAGCCCTTAGTGTTACTAAGTCTGTTATATATTTATATTTATATTTAAAATTTGAAGAATAGAATATGAAGGTCGAACCTAGAAACATTTATGAGAATCTCTTGAATTTCATCACATCCTTACTTGATGCAAGAAGGCTGTAGCTGCTGCTTATCAATTTAAGAAAAAAACCCATCATATTTTTTAATCATGAAGAGGAAGATGGGACTGTGGAGGGCTTATAAACTAAAATAACCTCACATCATGGAGACAGTCAATCAAAAGGTACCGTATCACTGATTAGCTGTTTTATTCGTTAATGCAGTTTTTAACCGCGTACCAGTTTTTTAGCATCTTTGACATGATACCACTAGATGGCAGCATTTTTAAAGAAAATGGTCCAACTCATTTTTTTCTGCCTTATAAATGTATTCTGAGTTGTTAGTACAGTTTTATTAAAGAAGAAAACATATACATTTCAATACTATACAGATATGTTTGTCAAAAAATAATGCTGAAAAAAATTGTATTCAAAAAATATATCCCTGATATAATTTTATGTGGTACATCATTTATTAGAACATTATTAGTTGGAAAGTTAGGTTGCTGACTGAAATGGTTGCATTATCCCTAAGGCAGAAAACTCACTGAGTGCCCTGTAGAGAGCTTCTACAGTTTTCAGTTTCGGGGAATAAAACCTGACGGGTAAGTGGATTCAGCAGACACAATCAGGCCCAGGATACAGCAATGCTTTGCTCAGCGCGCAAGGATACCGTCGTTTGAAACAATATTAGTGTGTTGTCTAAAGAGACAGTCGGAACAACCACACTTTCTTTCACTACACCATCACTTTACCATTCTTTGGGAAGTAGGTACCCAAAACCATTTTCTTCCTATGGTTGTGGTTTAATTGCGTAAAGGGGTATATAGGTCACAATTAATACAATTAATGAGTAATCAAAATATAAAATAAAGAATGAATTAAATTTTTCAACGACAAAAATTACTTGGGGTGGCGTTAAGCTATTTTTATAACAAGTCGTTGGGTCCTTTTTTTGTTGAATGACGTCCTATCTGCATAGCAGACATTTTTTTACTAGTTTTTCTTGTTCCAAAAATCAACAGGTTGGACGAATGGGAAAGCGCCCCACGCCTTCTGTCAACTGACTGAGCATTGACACTGTTTGACAGGCACATAATTTATGTGCTGAGTTGTACTTCAAGTATGACTTTAAATATTTTGTGTGTGAAACACGTGGCATATTTGCTATTGCTGAACTACCGATTAAGTTCATACTGATTAACAGCCTACGGTATGCATTGTGTTAAACTAGTAACGATTAACTCGTGTCTCCGTTCATATCGGGGCGTTCGGTTTCTCCACAAATTTTGTGGAACACGTTATTTTCTTGCTTCAAAACCACCCTGATTCGTACTGAAAAAGACAACGTGCATGCAACTCGTGGAATAGTTACTGTATCAAAAGGATTTCTTATTATTATTATTATTATTATTGCTATTGTTGTTGTTGTTGTTCATTGATCCGATTCACTTAAGCATTTAGCAATTTTGTAGCCAATTCGTTTGCTATGCAAATACAGTCTCGTGGGTCAACAAAAAAGCCGCTTCCTGGAGCGTAGCGTTTGCTACATCCGTGTTGTGTCAGCCCACGGCGCAACTGCCGCCCTGCCTGGTCTCTGGGTACGTGCCGAGAACTTTTGAATGTGCCAGGACCGGTGGCCGAGAGGGCAGGAGAAAAGCAGGACTGGAACAGAAGTAGGATAGCTGAAGCACCACCAGAGAAGGCAGCTTCGAATGGGACTATAGCACCAGGATAAATCGCGTCGGGAACAGCCAGGGGCTGCGAGCCAGGGCAGCTCAACACTTAATATTTATTGACTAGTTATTCCTAAAATGAGGTTAAAAATCGGATTTATTCTTCGAAGTCTATTTGTCACGGGGACATTATTTTTCCTAGTTGTGCTTTGGTCTTCCCTCCTTCCAAAATCAAACGACGAATCGCATCGAGTGGTGGGTATCGTTAAAGTTTGGCGCAGCTAAGTTTTAATACTGCCGCAGGCTTCTCTTTCTTTGATATGTGCTTAATGTTAACTGAGGCGGATCTGGCTTTTTGGTGCTGTTGTATCGAATCTCTTTGGTTATACCTTAGCTAGCTGACACGCGTAACGCGAAATAACGTGCTGACGAGGGCGGAAAACCAGGTATAGTTCGTTGTCATGGAGATTGGCTTGCTGGTTAAGTTTGAGATGATGCAGAGTCTTGTTATCCAGACTTCGAAACGTTTCTTTCTCTGCTAAAAGCTGCAGCGCTTGCTAACTCGCGATTTCGATTGCTGGGCAGTATCTAGTTATTGCTGCAAGCTTTCTGGTTAATTTCAGTGCTGTGTTCAGAAGTTGTGAATGTCATTTATCCATTGAACTGACTCAGTATAATATTCTGCAATGTCGTTGACGGCATGTAAACCCGGAAGACAGCGTGCAAGAGTAGCAAGCAAAAAGCTGTCTATATAGAACAACTTATTGAAGCTGTGGCCTCCGTCTATATAACGTTAGTAGGTTCACTTTCTTGGTAGAAGCTTTGCCAGCTCTTTACGACAGACCCTGAAAATCCTATTAATAACTAGACACTAGCTATCTACGAGGTTGTATTATTTTAAATGTCTTGGCTACCTGGGTAGACTAGTACTACCTGCTTAGCTAGATAATGTCAGCATGTCTCTGTATTGCAAAAAAAAGGTTGGCATTTAAAATGTATTGATATGTCATTCTCTCTTGTTCTTTGTAGGAAAAAAAAGATGCAGTTAATGCTTTGCCCGATGCCAAGAATTCAGTTTTGGGCAAATTTAAGCCGGTGGTGCCATGGCCCCATGTGGAGGGGGTTGAAGTTGACCTGGAGTCCATGCGGCAGAAGAACAAAGGGCACAACGAGGTCCAGCAGAAGCTTAAAGGGGGTGTGCAGAACTTGGCGAACGTGATGCAGAAGCAGTACGCCACCTTTAAGCCTCACACCCACGTGTACTCCGAGCCGGTTCTGAAGAGCGGCGAGCTGGGTAACCTGGAGCCGAAGGCGCCAGAGCGCCCCGGTGTCCCCGGGGGACCGGGGGAGGAGGCCAAGGCCTTTGTTCTGGGGCCAGAGTACAAGGAGTCCATCCAGGCCAGCATCAAAGAGTTCGGCTTCAACATGGTGGCCAGCGACATGATATCCCTGGATCGCAGCGTTAACGACTTGCGCCATGAGGAGTGAGTCACCCCTTTTACTCAACCGTGTTTGCTCAAGGTCTGGAGTGAGTCTTAAGTTATAACACTCACTAATGACAGTGAGGTATATTTGCCTAATACCTGAGGGTTTTTGAGATTGCCAGTTTTATATGTGTATTCCTCTGTCATAGTTATCATCTCCTGCTTTTTTATTGAGCAATTGTTATACATGAATTACTTCAGACTAGAAGCTGAACTTGGAAGTTGTACTTTGATAGGGAGGGTGTTTATGGTGGTTGGACCTGATAACCGGGTTTACCCTTTCAGCCTCACGCAAAGACGTGATTGGTCCGGCCTCCAGGCTATGCTTTACTAGCGTATATCTTGTGCATTGCAATATCTCCGCAACTGCTTTGGTTGGAGTCTGATTGGAATGCAGTTTATTGAGCTTCCCACACAGAATTATTACTTCAAAGAAAATCTGAGTTATAGTAGTGGAACTGCCAATTTTCATACAACGCTTATCACAACGTACACAATTCATATCTTAAAGGCATAGCCTACTATGTAGGACTGTCACGTTGGAGATTGTAAAACAGGCTGTCATTACTATGACGCTCAGGCATTGCTGTGATGCACTGGCAGTGTTTGTCTGAGTTCACTTCTGCCCAGTCCTTGCTTGTCTAGCGGTATTTATTGTTCTAAAAAGCATCCGGGATGTTTATGACTCTTTTTTTCCTATGTGGGCTGTGTCTGAAAAGCATGTGGCCAATAGAAGGAGGAGAATAAGAAGAGGAGACGTGTTTTGATTGGCCGCTACAGTGGTGCATTTTCAGCTTTCAACCGGGTTAGTGCTGGAGAGATGAGCCTGGTTGCCTTGGCTTGTCCACCACCAAGTGGCTTGTCAGTGTTCAGTGACGTTGGATAACTGCTGTTATTAATCAATTAAATCAGTTATGTTTGGCAGTGTTAGCGGGCTGGCCATGATGGTCAGAGAATTTGCTGTGGGTGTGATATTTTACAAAGTAACAACTTAATGCTGGAGAATAAGATTCAAATGAACTTCTCTTTGGGCTAGCTATCTATCATTAGCTGGGTAACGGTATTTTCTGGGTATGGTTGCAGTTCGATTTCAGCAGACCAATATCTGTGGTCAGACAGACGCATTGCATTTTACACCAAATTCATATCTTGTCAATGTGATGACGCACTTCAGTGTAAAAAAAAAAAAAAAAAAAACCTACAAGAAAATCCTGGTTTATGTGTTCTGAGTAGAACTTCTGAAAGTTCATATGTCCTGTTTCCAAAAAAAGTCATTTGTTTTGTTGTGACTAGGTGCTGCAAAAAGATCATAGTAACATTGGGTGTATTGGAACAAAATTTTAATCTGTTTTCTGATTAAAAATAGTTTCACGCATTGAAAATGCATCCTCACCTGTTCCAGCCAGTACAGTGACAAAGCTGGAACCCAACATGTTGTGAAGTTTGACACGATTTTAGTGCAGCAGTCCAAAGACTCTTTGGTCTCTGTTATTAGCATTTGGGACTGTAGCCAAGCGATAAAGAAAAGACACCCTTATTCTTTTTGTTCACTTTAGGGCGACATTGTGTACTCACAGCTTCGTAGAATAACAAGCAGGTTGGGACTCTTTTGTGTAATAAAGGGGTGAGTTACACTAAATCGGGTTTAGCCAAGTCTTCATTACCAGATGCAGCTCTGTAAAGGATCATGGGTCTTGAGTCTTTGTCTCGGTATTTAACAGTTTGAGTTCTCTGCACAGGTGAGATGATGGTTGAGAATCATTTGAATATTACACTGTCCACCAAACCCCATCTTAAGGCAGCTCACTAGCACATTTGTTATAGCCTACACTTTGTTGTACGTCGCTCTGGATAAGAGCGTCTGCCAAATGCCTGTAATGTAATGTAATTTGTCAATTTCAGTGATTGTATATATTCAGAGCCAAAATTTTGTTGAAACCAATTAAAGAGCCAGAGCAAAATTGAATCTATATAGCCATGCATGGCAACAAGCTGGTGTTATTTAATTTTAATGGTATTGCATTGTGGTTATTGGCTAGCAGCTACAGGTGTATCGTGTAGCTTTGTCCTGCACTGCCTCTGTTTACAGTCTGCAGATAAAAGTGCCTCCAGTCCTTTTGTGAGCGCTTGCAATCATTATATCGCATATGCATCGAAATCTCTAAATCACACAATTAGCGATGACCTTTGCTTAGTGAGAAGTATAAGCACTGAGAGATTTTATAGCCTTACAGTTGTTACTGAAGGAGACATTCATTAAACAAACTAATGATGCATACTTGCATAATAGCTCTCCGCACAACTAGATTGGCCAAATATGCACAGTTTGATCAGTCAAACATGCTGAAGATGACATTACCTTCTAGGTCTCCTGGAAATCAATTTTGTTCAGGATGTACTAGGTTTCCTGGCATGTAAATTAAATGGCAACCTCAACCTATTCTTTGAGAAATGGATTGAATTTATCACATTTGTTTTTTTAGTTACAATATAACCCTGTGTTAGCCTAACTACTCTACCTTACAGAACCCTACATTACATAATTTAGGCATTGTTATTAGTTTCCTTGATTTTTTTTTTTTTTTTTTTCGACTAGTGGGCTGTGTAAAGGAACAAAATACCTCGAGCTCACTTTTCTGTCTTCTGAGGCTTTCAAACAGGTTTTGCTAAAGGGAAGAATGTCTTACAGCACAGTAACTAAACGAGTAAAAGCAGTGTGGTTTAGAAGTCTCCCCGGGATCATTATATGTGTGCGCTAGATTAACACTTAAAGGATTTTCTCAGCCTTTTAACGTGTATTTGAGAGAACCGGCGCGAGGGAGAAGGTCATGAAACCGAACCTTATCCTTTGGAATGTGTTGAGAATTCATTAAGATTCCTGCGGCTCATTTCAAGCCTCGGATAAGAAACTTGGTGCCTCTGAGAAGTGTTCAGGGGCCATCAGTATAGTTTGTAGCCTAAGCTAGGTTACATCCTGCTAGCTGTAATGTAGATGACATTTAGGCACTTAGCCTATGCTCAGGACCTCAGCCCTACGCCGCATTCATGTTTGAGTAGCATTAGGATGACCGGTAACAGTTTACAATGTGGTCACATGAATTGGCAGTAACTGATTAATGATGCAGAAATACATTAACTAAGCATAAAATTGAGAGAGTAGTTAACAAATACATGAACTAACATAATACTTACATGATTATTTATACATTAGCAAAACATAGGATGAACTAATAATTAGTTAACCATTAACAAATACATTAACTGTTTTCTTAAATCCAAATATGAACAACCAAACCTAACATTCATAGGAATTTTAGGAATTTAGACCTTTAGATGTCCAGACCTTTTCAGAATGTGGAAATCCTGCCAGGACAAGTATTTTTGGCCCCAAAAAGAAGAAGTCCAGGAAAAAGAGCATGTCTGGTCAGCCTAAGTAGCACGTTTTATGCAAATTTTTCATTCATTCTTTAGTCTCTAAACTAACCTATATTGGTACCTGTGGAGTGTCTGTGCAGTAAACCAAACTAAAGTTGATTTATTTATTTTTTTCCCCACTCGCTTGCTTGAGTTCAGCCTGGATTTGGTCATTTCCTTGCAGAGAAAGGACTGTAGTGAATAAGAAACCGATTTTGATATAAATGAATGTTTTTCTCTCCATCTAGGTGTAAGTACTGGCATTACGATGAAAACCTGCTCACCTCCAGCGTCATCATCGTCTTTCACAACGAAGGGTGGTCCACCCTCATGAGGACGGTGCACAGTGTGATCAAGAGAACGCCCAACAAATATCTGGCTGAAATAGTGCTGATCGATGACTACAGCAATAAAGGTAACGGATGAGTAGGTGTTTGAGTTTTCATTCGACCCTTCGAAGAGTAGGTCTTCTGGAATGTTCTAGAACTCCACTGCTTTGAAATACCAGCAGTGGCTGTGACATCAGCATAAGAATGTTCAGTTAACGAGCATTAAGGAATGGTCTAAGGAAGCCATAATTGTAGTTGGTTCCTTCTTTCTTTTGATTACATGTTATTTCCTAACAACCGCTCACTAAATGACTCTGACTGGTAGGGGGAAAAGTGCAGCATCTCCTCACATGAAAAATTGCATCAAGGACGTGTCTTTTGGATGGTGTTTATTGACACTGATTCATTGTAGAGAGTATAACCCGTGAAGTCTTGTTTCACTTTTGTACATAAAAGTATTTTTGTACGTAAAAATATATCTTGAGAAAATGTGAAATTAGCTGTTTTTAAAACGTAGAAAATTAAAGCAAACATTTCACGCACACTCATACTGCTGAAACACTTGATGCGATTACATTTACTTTCTGAGGTTAGCACTCTCTATCTGTGCTGCAGCAGTACTGTTGTATTCCCATCCGCTTGAAGATATTGAGCGCTGGTGCATTGGTTATATGTACAGCTTTGTCATAGTGCTCGTGGTTCCTCACTCACTCTCGACAGAGCAACTGAAAAGCAGGCTGGATGACTACATCAAGCAGTGGAATGGGCTGGTGAAGGTGTTCCGCAACCAGAAGAGGGAGGGGCTAATTCAGGCCCGGAGCATAGGCGCCCGGGAAGCCAAGCTCGGCCAGGTGAGCATTAGCAGCGTTAGCGATAGCATTAGCAGGATTCGTGGCATTAGCAGCATTAGCATTAGTAGCATTGGCATTAGCAACATTAGCATTAGTGGCATTAGCAGCATTAGCATTAGTAGCATTGGCATTAGCATCATTAGCATTAGTGGCATTAGCAGATCCTCTTATCGAGAGCGACTTACATAATCATGCACCTTGCATCATGCTAACGTGCAGAGAGAGTTCATTATTACAGATGTGAGCCTTAACCTCTCCCCACAGGTGCTGATCTACCTGGACGCGCACTGTGAAGTGGGAATTAACTGGTACGCCCCACTGGTGGCTCCCATTTCCAAAGACAGGTACGCTTCACTCCAAACACATATTGTAATATTTTCAGCTGGTTATTAATCGGTCGGTTGCAGAAAAAAAAGAAGAAAAAAGAAAGAAAATTCAGTAGGCCCTCCAATGCAAACTCAACTCTGTTTATTTTCTGTGCAGCCTTTTGAATGTGCCAAATGAATGTGCTGGGTTTCTGTGAGCGCTCTTCTGAGAGATCAAAGCACAGGATGCGCAGTGATTTTTATCTCGGTTGAAGCGATGCGAATCGTCCTTTTGTTGTTGTTTCTCGTTGACGTTGCAGAACCGTATGCACAGTTCCGTTAATAGATTACATAGACGGCAATGATTATACCACAGAACCGCAGCGAGGTGGGGATGAAGACGGTTTGGCCCGGGGTGCCTGGGACTGGAGTTTGTTGTGGAAACGGGTGCCACTAAGCGGCAAGGAAAAGTCTATAAGGAAGCATAACAGTGAGCCTTACCGGTAAACCAAGGAAGGTTTATTCCATTCCACTTCATGCATATTCATCTAAACCTTTTTTTTTTGTGTGTCTCTGTGTGTGTGTTTGTGTTTTGGTTTGTTCCTCATGTTTGCCTGCTGTGCGTTTGCTGCATGGACCTCCCCCCTCGACCCCGACCCTGCCCCAATCTCCCCCGCCGCTGTCCATCCACTAACCGCCCCCCCCCCCCCCCCCCCAGAACTGTATGCACAGTGCCGCTCATTGACGCCATAAGTGGTCAGACTTACGACATTCAGCCACAAGGGGGCGGTGATGAGGACGGCTTTGCGAGAGGAGCATGGGACTGGAGCATGCTGTGGAAGCGTGTGCCTCTGACTAGCAAGGAGAAGGAGAAGAGGCTAACTAGAACCGAGCCTTATCGGTAATGCATGGACCAGTAACTGACACACCACACCGTCCGCTTTAAATGCAAAGTGTTGATTCTCCACGTTCTGCTGCTTGAATTTGTTTGGCGATGGGTGTTTCTCTCATTTCTGCATGGCAGATCAGTGCATGTCTCAAATGCCTGTTTAATAAAAGGGCTGCAACCCTTTGAAAATACAGTACACTAAACCTGAAGCTCTCACTAAATGCTGCTGCAGCATACAAGCATATGGGTTTTGGCTCTGTCCTCATACTGTTCTTTTATTGCTTGATTATTAACTCAGAACTAATAGCGCTAATGATGTTGTTTAGGCTACGTGTAAAAATGATACAAACAATGAGTTGTGTGATGGGTTGTATTACATTATTGACTTAACTAATGATGTTGATGTTTTGATCAAGATTTGTTGATCATTTGTTGTAATTTTAAGTCTACCCTCTGTTACCTCTATTATTGATTTTGTAACAATTTACACTATTCCTTCATTTGCAAGCACGCTGGGTGTTCTTTTAGAATGTGGTTATTGGGTTATTAGGACTAAAATAATGCTGGAATGCTTTATAATTTGGAAATACAAGCTGCAAACACGTTTCAGGATGCCATAGTACAAGGTTGCACAGAAACAAGAACTATAATCTGCACATCCCTTCACATACGTGAACTGCATATTTATTTTTGTTATCTTTTTTTCTGTTTTGCCATTATTCTGCCCAAACTGAGACGCCACGCCCTTTGTTTATGTTCTGGCCTTTTGGCTTGAAGTTGAGTGTCGATCTCTGACTTCAGATCAGTCTGACCGCTGTGCTTTTTCCCAGATCTCCTGCTATGGCTGGTGGACTTTTTGCTATTGAGAGAGATTATTTCTTTGAACTGGGTCTCTATGACCCTGGTCTTCAGATCTGGGGAGGAGAAAACTTTGAGATTTCCTACAAGGTAAAATATTTTCCAATTAAATAAACATTTATTTATATTTTTGTACATTTATTTTTTGTTGTATTTATTTATTATTTATATTTATATGCTGAGTTATTTCTGAAACGGTGGCTGGGTTGTGTGAACACCGAGCCCTACGTTTGGCTGGGTTGTGTGGACACCGAGCCCTGCGTTTGGCTGGGTTGTGTGGACACCGAGCCCTGCGTTTGGCTGGGTTGTGTGGACACCGAGCCCTGCGTTTGGCTGGGTTGTGTGGACACCGAGCCCTGTGTTTGGCTGGGTTGTGTGGACATTGAGCCCTGTGTTTGGTTGGGTTGTGTGGACACTGAGCCCTGCGTTTGGCTGGGTTGTGTGGACACCGAGCCCTGCGTTTGGCTGGGTTGTGTGGACACCGAGCCCTGCGTTTGGCTGGGTTGTGTGGACACCGAGCCCTGTGTTTGGCTGAGTTGTGTTGACACCGAGCCCTGTGTTTGGCTGGGTTGTGTGGACATTGAGCCCTGTGTTTGGCTGGGTTGTGTGGACACCGAGCCCTGTGTTTGGCAGGGTTGTGTGGACACCGAGCCCTGCGTTTGGCTGGGTTGTGTGGACATTGAGCCCTGTGTTTGGTTGGGTTGTGTGGACACTGAGCCCTGCGTTTGGCTGGGTTGTGTGGACACCGAGCCCTGCGTTTGGCTGAGTTGTGTTGACACCGAGCCCTGTGTTTGGCTGGGTTGTGTGGACATTGAGCCCTGTGTTTGGCTGGGTTGTGTGGACACCGAGCCCTGTGTTTGGCAGGGTTGTGTGGACACCGAGCCCTGCGTTTGGCTGGGTTGTGTGGACACCGAGCCCTGCGTTTGGCTGGGTTGTGTGGACACCGAGCCCTGCGTTTGGCTGGGTTGTGTGGACATTGAGCCCTGTGTTTGGCTGGGTTGTGTGGACACCGAGCCCTGCGTTTGGCTGGGTTGTGTTGACACCGAGCCCTGTGTTTGGCTGGGTTGTGTGGACAATGAGCCCTGTGTTTGGCTGGGTTGTGTGGACACCGAGCCCTGCGTTTGGCTGGGTTGTGTTGACACCGAGCCCTGCGTTTGGCTGGGTTGTGTGGACACCGAGCCCTGCGTTTGGCTGGGTTGTGTGGACACCGAGCCCTGCGTTTGGCTGGGTTGTGTGGACACCGAGCCCTGCGTTTGGCTGGGTTGTGTGGACACCGAGCCCTGCGTTTGGCTGGGTTATTTCTGAAACAGTGGCAGAAGCAGCCGGCAGCTCTGGAAAGTGCTCGTGTCTTTTCCCCGCAGATCTGGCAGTGCGGAGGGAAGCTGCTTTTCGTTCCCTGCTCCCGGATCGGGCACGTGTATCGCCTGCACGGTTGGCAAGGCAACCCGCCGCCTGCGCACGTGGGCTCCTCCCCCACGCTGAAGGTCAGAGAGGCATCCGTCCGTTTCCTCGCGACTCCTTTCTTCTGTCCATTCACAAATTCTGTGTTCTTGTAGTACAGTAGTGTAGTATAATGGGTAAGGAACTGGTCTTATGACCAAAAGGTCACAGGTTTGATTCCTGGGTAGGATACTGCCGTTGTACCCTTGAGCAAGGTACTTAACCTGCATTGCTTCAGTATATATCCCAACTGTATAATTGGATACAATGTAAATGCTATGTAAAAGTTGTGTAAGTCTCTCTGGATAAGAGCGTCTGCTAAGTGCCTGTAATGTAATGTAATGTGTTCTTTTACTGTTTCTTGTCTGCTGGACACTGGGGTTGTATATATTCCATTTGTTCTGTTTTTTATTTTTTCAACCCACCAGAACTATGTCCGTGTAGTAGAAGTATGGTGGGATGAATACAAGGACTACTTTTATGCCAGTCGACCTGAAACTCAGACCTTGGCCTACGGAGACATCAGCGAGCTGAAGAAGTTCCGGGAGGAGCATCAGTGCAAAAGCTTCAAGTGGTTCATGGAGGAGATCGCCTATGACATCCCAGTTCACTACCCTCTGCCTCCCAAGATCGTTGAATGGGGAGAGGTATTTTTGCACATTTCCTGCATTAAATTGAGATCTTAAAAACGTTACTCTGTCCTACTCCGTATTAGGAATTTTAAAATATGAATGCTCTAAAAATAGTAAAGCAGTCTCTGAGTAAATCCTGGAAAGAAAAAAACTTTATAGCATCTCTTAGGGTCTTTTCACACTACATTTCTGCAAGATAAAATGCAGGACAGTTGTACATGTTTGGTGGCTTTCTTCTTTCAGATTCGAGGGTATGAAACCAGCTACTGCATAGACAGCATGGGTCACACCGATGGGGGAAGCCTGGAGATAGGGCCCTGCCACAGGATGGGGGGAAACCAGGTGAGGCTGAATGTGCCATTTTCCACAGTACAGTGTCTTAACAGATACCGGACCATGGTGCCCATCCACACTCAGGAACACAGCCTTAACAGATACCAGACCATGGGGCCTATCCACACACTGGAACACAGCCTTAACAGATACCAGACCATGGGGCCCATCCACACACTGGACTAGAGCTTTAACAGATACCAGACTGTGAGGCCCATTCACATAATGGAACAGTGCCTTAACAGATACCAGACCATGGGGCCTATCCACACACTGGAACAGTGCCTTAACAGATACCAGACCATGGGGCCTATCCACACACTGGAACAGTACCTTAACAGATACCAGACCATAGGGCCCAACCACATACTGGAAGAGTGCCTTAAGGGATACCAGACCATGGGGCCCATCCACAAACTGGAGTAGAGCTTTAACAAATACAATACTGTGAGGCCCACCCATATACTGGAACAGTGCCTTAAGGGATACCAGACCATGGGGCCCATATACACACTGGAACAGTGCCTTAAGGGATAGCAGACTGTGGAACTCCATGTACAGAAACAATTCTTAAACGGCACAAGCCACTCAGTAGCCTCTTTACATTGCTTTCTTGCTGAAACCACCCACGTGTCTGTATCAAACTGGAAGTACAAATTAATTACCCTGGAAAGTCAGAATTCTCAGGTATAAAGAATATGAAATTGACTAAAAAAATTTTTTTTTACCCCAGTCCAACATTTGCTTGTTCTTCAGCTTTTCAGAATAAATGAAGGCAACCAGCTTATGCAGAATGGCCAGTGCGTGACTGAAGGGCCAGATGGGTCCGCAGTCATCATAACTAATTGCAAAACTAACCAGTACACAGAGTGGAAGTACTTCAAGGTCAGTCCTGATAAAGCATCCATGCTGTTATTACTTAAGCTGTAAAGTTTTACTTGGATGAACTAATGATTGAAATGGAAGAATAATAAACTATGAAAATCTTAATTATAAAAATGAATGTAATTCATAAAAATGTAATTTGCAAATATCCATCTGAGGTAACGATCACGCCAGATGTGAAAGACAATGGTAGTGATCAAATTTACAAATGATTCACATTTGTGCCAATTTGAGACGAATATTCCCATTTAAAAATGTTTCAATCTCTAATTTTGCAGGATCTTCACAGATTCACGCATATCCCCACGAGTAAATGCTTGGATCGATCAGAGGTCCTGCACAAGGTCTTCATCGCCACGTGTGATGAGAGCAAAACCACACAGAAGTGGGAAATGAACAATATTGTGGCAGTTTGAAACGGGCACTCCTCCAGAAACTACAAGGCTGTGCTTAATGCTAGCCACCTGTGTGCCTGCTGCATCGAGAAATCGGTTGAATATTGAAATGAAGGAGATCTGAGAAAAGGGAGACCATGTCTTCTTGCTGTGAGCTGTTTACGAATATTGTTTTTAAATTTATTTTAATTGATTGATCATTGATCGCGTTTACATCTTTTCTTATCTCCATATTGATGAAGATAAATTTTGGGGATTTTGCTCAGGGGCCTATGAAGCTGTTTATTTTATTTTTTTCCCTCCCCAATTGTATATTTACATTAAGCATTGTGCAATCTATCAATGTTATTTTTAACAGATACAGAAGTTCCAAAACACTCCTTTTCTGTTTTTAAATTTATAGTCAAAAAGAGGGACATCTGCAGGACAAGGTCTTTGCCCAAAAGCTTAGCTCTTGAGCATACGCTTCTGAAATGGAGAAAACGTGTGATGTCCTTCTTTTTGAATTTATCGTTTTGCCTCCAGCACCTTTTTTTCTGAACTTTTCTGTGTGGTAGTTCTTTATTTTTATTTCCAAGTTTAAAATCAAATCTGTGTGTGCTAATTATGTGTTGCTGAGGGGCATTTTTCATACAAGAAGCCAGCAAAACCATTCGGTACTGTAACTGCACACATGAAATCAAGCCTGGCGAATGCAGCACTGTTTTAAGTGTTTTGTCCTCGGTGTGAAATGTACCATTTCCAATACTGGGTTTTCATTTTGTCATGCTCAATGTCAGATGTCTTTATAGCTGTAAAATCTTTATTAGCTGGCCCAAATCACGCTCTACACATCTGATTGCAAATATTAATACAGTAATATATTTTTATGGAGTCCCCCCCCCCCCCATTTCTAATATTGTATTGACACATTGTGACCAAACTCAAAAATCTGAAAATGACACGCCACGAAATAAGTCCTGAACAAACCTATAGCCTTCAAAATTTTGTGAAAATGGAGATGTCATTTTAAAGATTTCTGTTTGGTCTTTGGTGAAGGTGTAAATATCTAATTTAAACATTGATTCTTACTGGTCCTCAATGGCGAAAAAATTGAATTATTTCACTCATTTTTATTTCCACTTGATTTAACCTGTAACCTTCCAACATGTTTGGCCATGGTAACAGTGTTTTAGCTGCATTTCTTTTTATTTTGTACGATTTCATTTTCCTTGTCTTTTGGGTACTTTTCTCAAGCTTTCTCTATTCTTTTATTGGTTATTGGTTTTTGCTTAAATGGTGTTACAAGTTAGCCCCACAACTAAATTACTGGTAGTCTCTATGAAAGGGCTGAGTCTGGTAGAGCGGTTATTTTTACTGTTGCGAAATGTGTTCCATGATTATTAAATATTTCTGGATATCATTATATTCAAATTAAATGTTGCCAGTTATGTTAAATATGATGTGCTCTAAACCAGCAAGGTTCCTCCTCAGACTTTTGTATTTGATTGCAGTTGTACTGAAGAATTTAACTTACTGCAGGACTTTTCTGCAGCGAATTCCCAAATTTATACTTAAACTACAGCCAGTATTTGGAGTATGTTCTTCTTAATTTTGTTCTGTTCTTTAAAGTGGATACAGTTAAAATACCATTAATCAGGACTCAAACTGCTGTGCAATTTGCTAAAGGAAACAAGTATATCATACAAAAATTTATTGTAAAAAAAAAAAGTAACCTACAAATACAACAATTGTAGGCTAGAGTAGTGTATTTTCCAAAGAAAAAGTTAAAAATAACAATTTTACAAACTTGTTACATTTTTATAAGGGCATTTGAGAATTGCCACACTATCTAAAATACAAAAACACAGTGCTTTAAAGAATAAGTACTACATACTCCACAAAACGGCATGTGTATGTACACATTTCTGTTCATTCTGAAAATACCACCGGGATACAACTATTGACATGGATTTTGGCGGCTGAGGTTCACACTTGTTCTGTATGATACACAGCTCGAGCTTCAGAACTGACACTTTAATCGTCATCTTCGTCACCGTCGTCCTCATCATCATCTTCGTCATCGTCATCCTCCATTGGTTCGACCTTGGCTGACCCCAGTGATTGACCTGGGAGTCCCATTTGGCCAGCAATGCCCTTTCCACGATAGGCTGCAACATCCTGTTGGAAGGTAAATATGCACGTGAACACAGTACAGCAGATGCGCATCTGAGTGTTTCCACACCTCGAGAAAAAAAGAACTCCGGGTACCTTCTCATATTTCTCCCTCAGTTTTGCAGCCTTCTGCTCAAACGGGGCCTTGTCTGCGGGTGATTGTCTAGCCCACATCTCTCCGAGCTTCTTCGCTATTTCTCCAATAGTGATGCCCGGATTCTCGCTTTTCAGGGCCGCACGGTGCTCGGAACAGAACACGAAGAACGCGGATCTGGTACAAAATGAACACAAAAACACGCCGTTTTAGATATTCATTCGGATAATCACACATTTAATTTAGTATAGAAATTGCCCTTCGTATTTTAGCTACTTACGGGGGACGCTTTGGGGCATTGGGATCCTTAACCTTCCTTTTCTTGGAGCCTTTAGGAGGTATGTAGCTTCTCATCTCGCGGTCGTAGCGAGCTTTGTCGACTTTCGCCCTGTCCTCAAACAGGCCCTTTTCCTTTGCCGTCAGGATCTAAAAACAGCCTTGCATTAGCTACATTATTTTCTAACGAAAACGTCATGCGAACCAACTCTAGCCACCTAGCTACACTGAAAAAGACGATATCAGCATTTAAATTTCCATCTAACTAGAACGGCAGCGGACACCAGCCATAACATAGGCAACGCCTCCTCCAATGGCAATTCCATTGTTACCTACCTTCCACCGCTCCGAACATTCCTTTGAGAACTCCGCAAAGTTCACCGATGTGCCCGGACTTTTTATCTTATGCTCCTCGCGGCATGTTTTGACGAAGAAAGCATACGCAGATGTCTTCCCCTTTGGCTTATTAACATCTTTCACCATGTCTCCAAGATTCTGTGAAATAAAACGTTACGCTAGCCAGATAGCCCACAAGCGCATTGGCTAGCTGACTAGCGTTTTCAAGAAAGCTATGTAAGGACCACAGCAGGATACCTAGCGAGGTAGCTCACGGTAAACTTGCAAACTCAATGTGAGTAAACGAGCACCAGATTCTGCTTAGACGTACTAGCTAGCTACACACAAACAAGCTAGCCAGCTGGCTAGCACCTGGACAAAAACATCACAAGAACAATAGCTGAACCTCTCCATTTTTGTTTCGCGCCCAAAACCCCATTATTCATTAAAGAAACCAGCTAGCATTGGCTATATAAAAATGGCTAGTGAAATCGCTAACGTTAACTCGCTATAACTGAAACACAAGCTAAGTGAGCTAAGCATGGCCAATTCAGCCGTTAAGTTAACGAAGCTCAATAGCTATTGTTAGCCTGGTTCTCTATATTAGCTCACATTAGCAACTCAGCGTTCACGAGTTAGGGATGCTAGTAAGCGGACAGGCTCGCTACATATTCTTCAATATTTGAATTGGACGTTATGGATACAGGTTAAAACCGATTTAACGACTGGACAATCGTTTGGGGAAAAGGATATACCTTCAGAATACGATAAAATAATACAAGTTTAAATCATTGCTTACTTCTGTCGACCACACAATTTGTAGAAGTATGCCTCGCTCTAGCCGTTTTCTCCTCAGAGAAAGTAGCTGCCAACCTTCAGATTTGTCGCTAGATGACGTCACACATTAATTTGCATACACATCTACCGTTAATTATATTCCCACAGCTCGTGAGATGGAATTGCGTGCCATTCATACTGTTTTAGACGAACTCTTGACAGATAAATATAGACAATATTGAAGGTATTGATAAGTGAATGGAGGAGAGAGTGGAAATGCTAGCTATCGTATACCGAGACCTTCTATAGCCCTACCCCCTCCACATTGTGCCTCTTTCGTGGGGCACTAGGGCGAACGCTGGCTACCAGGCAGCGGTTGTTTAAAAGGCAGCTGCGGATGACAGCTGTCACTAGCTTATCTCTGCTAGATGACGCATTGGACACACAGGAGAAAAATGAATGATTCAATGTAGTCCAGAAAAGTCGCTATAGTAGGCTACTTGCCGGTTTTGAGAAATATAGTCGCTGGAAAATTGCGGCAAAGGTTTGCAGTAATGTTCCGTCCTCATTTAGTATGCTCGCGCTAGTAGCCCCTACCTCTCTTCGTTGATTCTCTGTGGGTCGGCTGGTGTATTTAGCCAATATAAACACGTTTCATTTATTACTCATTTACTGTCTACGTTTTAATAATTGCAAAATTCCTAATCTCAAACTGTTCTCTGTGAAGGATAAATCATCTATAAGAAAAAATTATCCACAAAACATCAGTTCATCCAGGATCCCAGTCGTTGCCTAATAGCCTATTAATGAGTGACAGTCTATGTAGGCTATTTTTAAAATATATTATCGGCTTGCTGTGCATGAATTGAGACTAAAATGAATCATAGCTACTGCTCAGATGGTTATGCTGTTAATTTTTATAATAGCCTTACAATAAATAGACTTGGTACAGGTCTGACAAGAATATAGGTTGTATGAAAATGCTCTTGCAGTCTCTTAACATGTTACATAAATGCTATGTGTGTTTTATGAGGAGAAATGCTGAAGATTGAAGAGAACTGAAACAGTGTATAACAAGAAAAAAAATCATTATGTTTTGAGGACAGCACGTGTGATGCTTGGACCATCAAGTTCAACGAGACACGAGGCAACAGACTGAATGAGAATATGCCTCATTGAATAACAGTTCACAATGTTTTATACTTTCATCTCACTATTTAATACAAATACGTTTATTTGAAAGGTGCAAACTCACAAAACTCAAACCCTTACCTTGTGTTGTACATTGCACCTTCCCCATAACGGCTTGGAACACTTCCTGTTTTATTAGAGGGTAGGGAGGAATATTAGGCCTTGTTTGCCCCTTTCCATGTGACATATCTGATTTCTTGACACTAGCAACTGGATGTGGGTCCAATCCAATCTGAAATGCCTTTGGTGATTTGACTACATACTATTGCATATGCAGGGGTGTCAAACCCATGTCCTGGAGGGCTACAGTGTCTGCAAGTGTAATCAGCAGCCAATTTAAGGCCTTGGAAACAAGGTATGTGGACTCACTCTAACCAAGTAGTCATTAAATTAATCACTTAAGAGCTGAAACACACCAAAAATGAGCTGACACTGCAGTCCTCCAGGACTGGGATCTAACACCCCCAGGATATACTGAATCCGATTTGTCAGCTCCTTCGGATATCAGTGTAAACAAAGTCTTGCACAGCTGAGAGTTGGGGCTTTTTGTTGAGCCCACTTTATCGCAGTTTCATGTGCCCAAGGATAATCTGTTCTGTAGCTGCAGTGTCTTGGAAGTGCACCATTCAAAATAGGGCCATGTGTTTTGTGATCTGAAGACAGAACACATTAAATAGGATGAGATCTAAATCAAGAACCGAATTGCATGACAATTATGAAAGATATGCAACCATTCTTCTAAATTTATTGTGTTTCACAATTATAGTACAAACGAGTAACCCCAAATAACGGAATGTCCACTGCATAAACAACACAAGATGATAGGTACAATTTGGTATGTCCCCCTCCCCTCCTCTTCTTTCCCTCCCTGTTGGTCTGGTCTAATATTCCAAGCAGTTGCAATAAAACCACGTCAGTGAATATTACCTATACTTTGGCTCCCTCTAGTGGGTATAATAGTTATTTCACTGCTGTTTTCTGTTTTTTTCCCCCATCTAATTACATCATTGTGCTCATTTTGTTCTCATTTTGATGTAAGTGGGCCAAATCATGCAAGACACGTGAACCATGCTGTTAAATGCTGTTAAGATTTCATCTCTGAGTGAGATTATTTCATGTCTATGCACACCCCAAATGAGTGACTGAGGGTCACACCAAAAAAAATGTAGAACTGAACCTAACCTATGCAAAGGATGGTTACAAAGATCAGAGCATAACAGCAAAGCAAAAACAACATTAGAAGTGTACAACAATGAAAGGTCCAGTGGTGGATACTTGTTTGATATGTTACATTTGTGTATTTATTTTGGCTAAAATCACCCATACTGTTAAGTAAGGAAAACAATTGCAGTTTTGCCATATAATAACAGAATGGAGCAATCCTTCCTTTGTGTGGACATCTTCAGTGTGGAGCCTGATTATCTCTACTGTTCCCATTTAATTAACTAGGTCATTTGGATAGTTGGCAAATTGCAGAACTGAAATTGACAAGCTGTATTTGAATCCTCCTCAGCAATGTGATGGCTGATTAGAGAGAGAGAGAGTGTGAGTGTGTGTGTGTGTGTGTGTGTGTGTGTGTGTGTGTGTCAGAGAGTGAAAGGGGGGAGAGAGCAGATTATGATTGAATAATATCTACTGAACCCAACAAGTAGTAGTAGTAGTAGTAGTAGTGTTGGTAATGTGTTTTTTTTTTTTTTTTTTTTTTTTTTACCATAGCAGTACCTACTATTGCATGTGTTATCTTTTCCACTGTAAATATGCAGTGCATAACTGCTTTGTCATCTGATAATGCCTAATATAATGAAAATAAGTTGTTAATTATGAGAAATGTAGCCTGTAACATTTTTATGAATCCATCTGAATACCTGAAAATAAACCAAAACTTGAATGGAGGTGCTCTTTAATTGTAATGGCCCCCTTAATATTATCAGTGAAGTTGAAGGTAGATTGAGTCAGTCCCGTTGTGGGTTTTTCACATTTATTATTATGGATGCTACTTTAATATTTAACTCATATTTGCATAGGTGACAGTAGTGCAAAATATATCTAACATGGGCTACATTTGAACTAAACTTAATCACACTAGAAATTCACACATAATACCTTACCACACAGGTCTCCTCCTCTCACAAATCCAATGGCATTATTTAAATATCCTTGATGGGTAATTGCACATAAAAATCCTAAAAATAAATTTAGTGTAGGCTAGAAATTGATAAAATTTCAAAAATGAGCAAAGAAAAGTAATCTTTGCAAGTCCAGGAGAGGTAAAGTTTTCAGTGCTGGAGTTCCAAAGCCCAGACATACTGAGGCCAGCCTGTCCTTCCTTTTGTTTTCTTGTCACCATTGTTTTTGGAATTCTTCAGAACTTCATTCTGTAATCAACAAGAATGAAGTACAATGACATGTATGTATAGTGTCTTGCGATTAAAATTCTATAGGGTATACGGTGAATATATGGACCTTAAAAACAGTACAAAAAATTACATGTTGAATTAAATCAACTAAACCTGTTCATTGTGGTCCCTAATCTGAAAGCTTTCAGTTCCATTAGTAATACTGTAATACGGACTTAAATTTCAGTAGTTGTATCTTCCACCCACTGTCATTATGTACAAATACTTTTATATCCAATAAAACAGGAATACAACTATAGCAGTCATTGGTTTGAAACCATTCATTTCAAACCATATATTTTTTATAATCTTACCAGTTCTTTCTTGCTTTCTTCCTCTTTTTTGAAATCTGTCTTTGTGAATTCTGCTTTGAAAGCCTCTGTTTCTCCATTCTGATCGTCCTTGTCTAGGAGGTCCATGAGGTACGCGATATAGCTACTGGCCAATCGCAGTGTTTTTATTTTGGACAATTTCGTGTCTGCAGGAACGTTGGGTATGCAGTCCCTAAGCTCGGCAAAGGCGCTATTGATATTTTGAGTCCTGCGCCTTTCCTTTCGTCGAGCCTTACCTTTCCGTTTCATAGGACGGGATATTGTCACAGTACCAGTACCAGTACCAGCCCCCGTGACGCTCACAGAACGTGAAAACTCAAGACCGAGGCCTCCGGTCGCATATCCAGGACTTTCTGATGGTGCCGTGCTACAGTTTGTTGGAGACACTTCTGCATGTCTGATGAGCCAACCATGGAGGAGAGCGTTTTCTCCGTGACAAGGACTTGCAGTTGCTTCCGAAGCTAAAGAGTGGCTATCATACGGCATCGTTGAATGGTGATGACATCCACCAACTACACTCATTCTGAGGCGGACTATTTTTCTTTACAGTGAACAGTTCAGGAGAACTTAATTAAATTTTGATTACTGTCCATGTCTTCCACCGTTTAACGGACACCGTATAGAAATAAAACAAATACGGCACGTATTTTCACGCATTTTTCCAGCGCTACACATCTTCCAGCGCAGGCAATAACTACTCGCATACTTCATTCCCGTGCTTACATCCAGCGTGGAAAACTATTATGAACATTTTTTCTACTTCTTAGGAACGACGCTCTTCATGAACGCGCAATACAAGTTTGCACCAATCCATTAATGAATTTAAACATTTATTCAGGACTCAAGTGAGATAACATCAGCCTATATTTAACGAGCAAATGTCCATGAGAAATCCAGGTTAATCAGTATGGTTCCTAAACTTAATATTGAACCAATTTAATGTCCACTGCATGATTTAGAATCATTGAAATAGTTTCTTGAGTTGGGAGTGCCAACAAAACTTGTATTTGGCCAATCAGATCGTGGAGTAGGCGGGACAGATTTAGAAGATGTACCAGCTCCTCTCGTAGTCTGTTTTATCTCCTGCTTTTAAACATCTATCATGAAAATCGCGGACACGTTCAGCTTCTGGTATTGTTTTTCTTTTAGCTTTTGAAATATATGTTTGTCATTTATAATGGTTTAAGTAATGGTACACGGTGATGTTAAAGTTGCTACACGAATAGATTTGCAGTAAACTGGACCGCTCTCACATCTGCTTCTGGGAGACCGGTAATTGCTACATGATAAGACCAGGGAAACAGCTGGCAGCGCGCTGTTCTTACACCGTTCAGCTGTCTTTTGAATATGCTGTATTCCAACATATTAGAAACGGCATGGCTACGTCCCCGTAATATAAAGCTGCAGAGATTGGGCTGCAGATTGTATTGTTTTATCTCACAGCTATGACTATTGCAGGGTTTAATATAAAAATGTCTCTTTTTAACTTTGGGAGATACAGAAAAGTGCATTGTATATTTGGAACACACTGCATCCTATAAAATACGTATACACACTCTCATGTCATTTAAAAATATATTATTTAACCTTTTTTCCCAATTCACTGTGACTTTAATGTATTGCAGTATGATGTGGCCGTTTCGTCTACTGACCTCTAATTTCCTCTAATATTAATTAATTGTGCCTTTTAGAAAATAGTGAACATACAAATGCATGACATTGTGAGGTTTGCGATTGCTGGAATGAAGGGAGAAATCACAAAGGTAATATGGGAGCAGTTGCCTAACCCTTTGTATTGTGGTGTAAGATCACAAATATGTTCTTAATTGAACATTCTAATGCTGATGTCACAATCACTACTGGTAACTGAAAGCAGTGGAGTTCTAGAACACTAACTTCAAATTCTGAAGAAAAAAAAAACATTTAAAAAAACCTGTTGTTCAAAGAGTTAAATGTATATGTCTGAGTAGATACATGCATCATGCTTCAGTATAGTTTGAATCAGTCTAAAGGAGGTTACGGCAGCCAAAATCCTCATTAAAAAGTCAACTGCACCTTTTTATATTGCTCACATGTTTCTTCAACTAGAGCATAAACTTTAAACGTCTGAGCTGTATTCAGGCCTAGTCACCAGTGCCAAGAAAAATAAAAGGCAAATAAATATGTAATACTGCATAGGTCCTGTCTGGATTCACGTGGCATTAGGAGCCTTATTTAAGGAGAGAAATATGATGACATGGTATTTCACTGAGATTAACTCACATCGGAGTCAGCACTAACATGTCCAAGGACTTCATTGGCTTCCCATTACGCATTCGTTTGCGGTCAAGTCTGATATATTACCGAGGAATTACAGCAAACACCATATTTCACTTAATGGCCATTATCAACAATAAGGTAATCCTTGCTCTCAGAGAGTAGTGCACTCATTTATAGTGCCTTGATAGATTTATTTCTTCTGCCCCACTCGCCCCTACATTACCATCGGATTGTTATGCAACAGTGCAAAGAAGATTTAGGGAAACGATAACAAGCCATAAATCTGGTCCTTTGTGGTGAGAACCTTCCCCGCTCCTCGTGTTGTTCTCATTGGTGAGTCATCACATGCTTAGAACCTTACTTCCAAAAGCCAGGCACTTATTTAGAGCTTTGTACCAGTAAATTACTGTGAACAAGAAATAAGTTTTTTTGATCTTGCGGTATTATTTTAATACAATGTTTATGTTAGAGTAGGACTGTATGGTTATGCTGGATATCGCATGTGCAAACAGTGGATCAGTACTTGATAGACATTATTGTGTACAATCTGTTTGTATGTTTTAGCTTTTTTTGTCAGTGTGACTTGTTTCTGAGATATCAAACTACCATCAATGCATTGGCTGATTTTTTTTTTTTTTTTTTTTGGTGAACAGATGACTTGGATTGTCCCAGCACAAAATACATTTTTATATCACCCAACACTTTGAATGGGACAACGATGTCAATACATTTTCATGATTGTTGTACCTTTCTAATATGCAGTCATGGAAAATATTACCGAAAAAGGTAACATGGTGGATTAAAGGGAGTCATTTTAATTTATCGTTCATTAATGCTGTGTTCATATTCCCTGAAATAGGCCGGGGGATGTGCACATGGTGAGTGCCAATGTTAACACTTCATATGTTTGGAGAGTCGCCACATCATTTTTCAAGTAAATATTTAATTTGAAATAAAATGTCCGTCCCCTTTCAAATATTGAAAACAGTTTATTAAGAGTCACTTCACTTTACCTATTTTTAGCCACAGGTTTCAGTTAAATGTTTAAAATCAGATATTATGCATGATAATGTTTTCCCAACATGGTGCATTTGTTGCAGTTATGTGCCATGAGAGATTTCATTTCACAGTTTTTGTTTATGCTTTACATTTTTAGCTTCATTTTGCTTGCCGTTTGAAATGTACTGTCTCGGTGTGTTAACTGAATTTGTCAGAAATTCAGATTTGGAGTCGCAGACAAAGCCAAGCGCATCCAACATATTTCACCTTAAGTGGGTCTTGGATGAGAGTTGCAACATCACTTTTAGGGAAGAAATTATCTTGATTCATGAAAAATTCCAGTCTTCACCAGCCAATCACTTGTGGTTTTCAGAAGTATGACAGGAAATTTTCCAGTCTTAGGAAAGATTTGGCTGAACTAACCTTCACACTGGGGAAAAAAAACATTCCAGTTTACAATGACTTCTGATTTAAGATGTACATTCAAAGATGTGCAGTGCAAATGTCTTACAGAGAATCCTTACACTTTAAAAGTATAAATAACGCCATAATAAGCTTAGACCACATTAATTGCTCTATGATTTATCAAGGTCATAGAAAATAACGAAGTACTGAATGTAGCTTGATCTAAAAAAAGTTTTAGTTGTTTAAAGATTGTGTCTTAGGAAGCAATTCAGTTTTAGTACTTTAGGCTGTACAAGGCAGTAAATAATGTTTGGTGTGTGAACACAAATGGTTCATTTAACACATAAATGGTGCACAATATGCCACAAATATGGTACAGTATTTTGGTGGGCAGGATATTAGGCAAGAAAATGTTAACAGGTTTTTATCTATGTGAGAATATAATGTGGGCAGTCTGACTCATATGCTCAAGAAATTCTATTTGAGTATGATCACACTACACTACCCAGGATGCCCTTGATAACAGAAATAATGATTAATCGCTTGATACTGATGAGTAACGTTTTCCCTTCGCGTTTAGGTTCATGTGGGAGTGTGTTTAAAAGTTGCACCAAAAACGACAAATTTACTGTGATACACATCTTTGGGTCACTGGCTGCCATGCATGTACCCCAAAGCAATATTAACAACAACTCCACATGAGTTAAAATCCTTTCCAAACTATTTCTTTGTCTTTTGTTCCACCAACTGAGCAGGAAGCTTCAGACAACCTGATACATCATTCGGAAGGGGGATACCCAAATATGGAATGTATTCCTTTTCAAACTCTGTAAAGGCTTAAAAGAAGACATTTATAAAGCGTCTGGGCATGTTTAGGATACATTATCCCTTCTTATAATAGTTTGCTTCCCTTTGGATAAGAGAATAAAGACTAGACTAGAATAAAGATTATCCGTTTTCCTCACTGCTAAAGTGGAGTAGAGTTAAATGAAATAGACATGACCGGAAATTTTCCCACAGTGGAAAAAGGGGCTGTATACTTTATGACTGTCACAGATTTGTATCATGTATGTATACAATTGGAACCAATGAAAATATATCCACCTTTATTACACAAATAACAAGTACTTGTTCTAGAAAGGATTAGATTTTTAAAAAATAATCTATTCTTTCAACTTTAATGGATACATGTGTTTTTAAAAATGCAAACAGTCTTGTCAGCTTTTGGCTGCTCATCGAGCACTGGCTTTTTCAAGTCTATTACCATGCGGGTATCTAGAATAAACATATCCTCCTTCAGAAAGAAGACTAAAGGAAAATTTGGCAATCATATTATCAGTATTTAGGAGAACAGACTATATATCTAAAAAGTGAAATGTTAGCATTTCAGGGGTACATTGTAGTAACCTGGATACAACCACAATTCTTTTCACTTATAGATTACATTACAGGCATTTAGCAGACGCTCTTATCCGCTCTTATTACACAACATAGCATCCATTTATACAGTTGGATATATACTGAAGCAATGCAGGTTAAGTACCTTGCTCAGGGGTACAATGGCAGTGTCTTACCTGGGAATCAAACCAGTGACATTTAGGTTACAAGACCAGCTCCTTGCCCATTTTACCACACTGCTGCCATTATAGGCCTTTGAAAGGCTATGAAATCACTGCAGGGAAATATGATGTGATTTAATTCCACTTGGAATTTGGAAACTCACAGCATTCTTATCGAGGTCCTGGAAGTGTCATTTTGTACTGACGCGAAGACTTCCCTGGAACATTACAGAAATTACAGTGAAAGGCCGCAGAGGGTTGCCGTAGCAACACAGCAACTCTGGCGCAAATGGCAGTTTCTTAGGGGGGCTAGGAGTTGTTTCCCAAACCCTGTGCCTCGACCCCCACCGCCCACCCCCCACCCACACACCCCCCCCCCCGCCCACGCACACCCCCCCCCCCCCCACCCCGTCATCGGTGAGATTAAGCGGGTGATGCAGTCAGAGAGGAGCCGCTGCTCTCCCCATCTCTCAGCCCTTATCGGGGCCTTGTGACAGTACAGAAGCACAGCTGGAGAGGGGGAGACCCTGCCTCCTCTCCTTTCTTCCTCCTCTTCCTCCCTCAAACACGACTGCAGCGTCTGCCGCCTCCGCCACCCCCACGCTACACTGCCAAGGGAGCCCCACCCTTGGCTACGGTCGCTGACCCATAAGGCCACTGGGGTTTTCGCTGGCGGTTTGAACATTAGGTTCCATGAACCTCATACCGGGTGGAGCTACAATGTGATGTCAAAATCACACCCTGTGTCAGTCAGATGTTTTTGTTTCTTGCAGCAAAGCACAAGGATTAGTGCAGATCGGTGACTCACTCATATGCCATGGTATTGCTGCCCATTTCAGGTTTTATGAACCTCACTCTGACATCACCCGTTTTGACCAAGAGAGCCTGCCTTGTAATTCGGGGAGAAGGATGTGTACACATGAGCGGTTTAAATTATTTGAAACTATATATTTTCCAGCTTTCACATTTGTTCTAAAGTTGATAGCAGGGGGATGATTGCCTTGAAGGTATGATCCATTCTCTGCAACCAGATGAAGTAAAAGACTGTAGCAATGTAGGATTTCTGAGAACTGCATAAGAGCAGCTTTTCTCGGTGGTCTTATAGTTTTTTAAAGGAAATATACAGCTATGGATACATCTAATTGTTGTTTGATTCCCTTAATTTATTGTGGATGACTAAATAAAAATAATAACAATTGCACCCTGTATCCACAATATAGATTTTAAATGATGAATGTTGATTTGTACAGATTGAAGTCATTTGTAAATTAATGCGTTATCTGTTGGGTTGTAGACATTTTGTGTGGAGGCAGGGAAAAAAATTGGAGGGGTTGCCCTGTGTGATGGACAGAGGGTGGCAGAATAATTATATCAATGAGAGCTGGCCTTGCGGGCTGATGGGATTTGTCTTTGAGGCGCTTCCACAGAGAATGAATCACAATCCATTGCCGAACATCCGCGTCTTTGTTGTCCGCTTTGAACAAGTCGCGTGCAACCGTTACAACCGTGACGCATTCCTCTGGTGACGGGTGGCCAGTTTCAGCCACGCTCTCTGAAGTTAAATCTTTGTCTACGAACATTACGTCACTTTTGGGAGAGAAATTCAAAGAGAGCAAAGGCCTCGGTTGATGTGAAAGGCTTTTTTTTTGGGGGGATTTTTGTTTTGTTTTGGCCCGGGGGCTTCCCTTCAAGAACTGTTTAATTAAAACATCACATGCGATAATTGTTCTCTGCCTTATACATTTTCAGACATATTAAACCCTTCTGCCTAAAACCCAGGGAAGAACCCCAAATGCACGTTTCTCCACCTCCTCTGGGCGCTACCACAATAATGCAGGTTAATTCTCGGCCTATGCATTTAAATAGCAAACACCACAACAAATATAATTTAATTACAAGCACGCTTAAATTATACTTTATTAAATGCACTCAGTAAAATACATTGGTACATCATTGCGTTGAATGATATTTAATCCAACGATTACCCCCCCCCCCCCCCCCCCCCCCTTTGATAATGAATGGTGCGCGTTTTCGCCTACATAAGTGAGTGTACAAAGCGCGATCCTCAGTTTAACAGACGCGGCCACAGATCTGGAACCTCGTAAGGCACAAGCTGTGAGTACAAGCTTATCGATGAAGAAGCTTTGGCGTCTCGCACGTTTCACATTTAGTTTCTGTAAACACCAAACGTGCGTTGCAGAAAGTGTTCAAACAAGTGTGCTTAAATCGCCGCGACTAGCTCGTACTCCTTTTCTTTGCTACATGACCAAACATCGGCCAAAAGAGAAGAAGCTATGTTTTTATACCATTCCCGCGATTGAGCTCATATCCCTCTGTATATACAATCTCATATTTTGAATGCTTTGACATGGCTTCTTACAACATACTGTATTGAATAACTGCACACATTTTGCAATCTGTATAACAACCGTTTCCAGGGTTGTGTGTTGGCAGCAACACCGTAGGCCTAGTAAAATCCTTAGGCGTAGTAAAGGGAGGAGATGATTAAATCCTCTCTATTCCTTTTTCACTCACACTCACGCTCGTACCATTAAGCTTGTGGTGCTATTAAGCTTGTGGTCCCATTGCATCATCAAAGCAAGATTTTGAGATGGTATTATTTAACCTACCAGCACATTTTTTGTTTTTTAAAGAGTGCCTTGAAGTCATTCATTATTGACTTCGTGAATGAATTGTTGTCCAAGATAAAATGGTGTACAAACTAAAGAAAACTGAACTGCTGTTTGTAATTCACATAATTACGATGCTTTGATACAGTCTTCGACAATAACAAACAATGAGTTATATATAATTCATAGTCTGTTGCATGTGCCTCGTCTAAATTGCACAGTGAAAATGGTATTGACGGAAACCGAGATGCAAGTCATTAGTGCGATGTGCGGCTTAGAAACGCGCCAATATTTTCATTAAACAGGACAATGAGTCGGTCCATGATTCTGCGGTATCCTCCAAACACAGAAGGGCCGTTCTGAGGAAACGTTGCGCCAGTCGTTACGCGTTTCCAATCTCGCAGCTGCGGTACTCTTGGCAACAATATGCCGAGACATTTCCCCTCAGATATGAACATATTTTCTCCTTTATTTTCCCTCTTTCACTCCCTCCCCCCCCCCCCCCCCCCGGTTTCAGAAAGGGCGGGTTAGCGAGGGAGTGAAGGCTTGGCATTCAGAACGGCTCATTCAGTTAGTGGCTTGGAACGCAGCTCTTCAGATTCCGAGCAGATCAGAGGTGGAAATGACCAGTTAGTTCGTGTTTAATCTTCGCCTCCCCTTGCTTTTTTCCATGTGCAAGAGAACCCGGATGCAGCAGCTGGATTCTGTCGCATGTGAACAGACGCATTCTTGTTACTGTTGTGTAACCTTCTCTGAGCTACCATAGATAACTTCAGCGCTTATTTTTCTTCTCACCTTCTACCAGTCTCAGCATTTAAGAGAGGAATGAGTGCACTGGGGTTAAATTATTCCAAACACCATACTGTGGTAGTCGAGTGGCTGGACGACTGTGGGTGGAGCATAGGAGATGTCTGGCCTGGCTGTGGGAGGATCTGGAGATAATGGAGTCTGCCTAGAAAGTCAGCAGAAGCCCATCAGTGGACTGGGTTAAAGACATTGCTGCCAACTCTGAATAATGGCTAGTGACTCCCTAAAGAGCTTTGAAAAATTAAAACATTTAGATTAAAAATGAGTAAAACAAGCAAATGCGAATATTAGCAGTGCACCATGGACGGCACATCTTTTTTTTTTTTTTTTAGAATATATTGATTGATTGAATATTTTCTAAGATGTATCCCTACACCAAAAACAGAAGTAATTAGTACTAGTGTGTACAAATTCGGTCGGTCGGTCAAGAAATAATCTTATATGTATGTAGTGGGTAATTAGTCATATGATGCCAGTAAGGCTATCCAAGCACACTAATTACAGTGTGTTTAGATATTAACTAATTGCAGTGTGATATTAAAGGAAATGAACATTTCCTCTCTTACAAATACTGAGGTACTGAGGAAATAATATGAAATTTGAAACCTGATGTTTGGCAAGAAAGTGCCTCTGTTTGATCCATCAATCAGAAGTGCTGGACTGTAGTAAATCTGAAACATGACTTGGAAATGACATTGCAAACGCAGACTAGTTTAGACCATTTATTTTTAAATTAATCACGGGGGGGGGGGGGGGGGGCGGCATTGCCGTAGATCAATAAGAATAACGATCCAGTAGAACACGGCTTTATTTGCTTAAATATTGAATCAAGTTGGTTTCTAGAATTGTAATTGTATGGTTTACGTTTGTATGGTTAAGACATATGAGGGGGGATTTACTCTTTGCAGACAATGCCAAAGACCTGCCTCCTTCAAACAAAGGGTTATCATCCTTCTTCAAACAATGTATCTATCATACTTATAATATATGCCAAGATATTCTAAATATATCCAGATGATTAGCATTGTATAAACAGTGTCTGGCTTGCTCTCCAGGCAGACTGTATGACAGTGAGAACAGCATCTGTTAGTCTTGGAAATAGATCTTTGGTTCGCCGAAATGTTTACTGCACTGAGATCATCATTACAGGAAGGAAAATACACTGTTATTACATATCAGTTGCAATAACCTGTGACCTTAATTTTACTGGTTTTATTTTTTCCATAAATAACACCACAACTCAAACTAGATTCACATTTAAAAAAAGAAAATGTACTGTGTACTAAGGGGGTATATTCTGAGTATTTATACACAATCCAAAAAAACAAGACTACAGGAGGAATTTGTGAAGGTACGGGATTCAACTAGAGCATGAAATTGTACATGTACAGAGCTGTTTATAGAAACTTCATAGGCTCAACCAGCAGTGTGGCCTATGCACGCAATCTTTAATTGTATCTTGGTTGTAAGCATTTTAAGCAATTATATGGCTTATTGTAAAACTGCATAGCATGTATACATTTAATCATAATTGAATTCTCTAGTGTCTTTTGATGGGCTATATAATGCAAAGAAGTTCAGACAAAATAAACTTCAGGTCGGTTTGGATTTAGGTAATGCCCCATCTCCATCTGTTATGCATTTAGTGTGAGGGATGACAATTAAAATAAACCTTTCCCGTTACAGCAGATGCCAATACCGTACCCATTTGTTAGATGAGAACATTGCCTTCCCAGTTTGGCTTTCTCTGAGACGTTGAACTTCGTGCTTGTTTGAAAAAGAACCTCGCGCATCTTTCGTGAGCACGCGCGTGTGATGTACGGAGCGCGTTTTGAAGCGTCGTTTATTTTCGTCTCGTTCTCCCGTATTTGCGCTGGAAGCCTCGGCCCCCCCTGCCGAGCGATTTTGGCCACGTTCTCTGGACGTGATGAACTGCGAAATGTGCGGAATTAACCGGACTCTTGTGGGCCACAGTGGCCACTCGCTAATCCCTGATTAATTATGTGCTGAGGACAGATACAACGAACAGACTTTTTACTACACCCAGTAGTCAATACCTTGACTAGTAGAAACGGGTGTCTCCATGCTGGGTTAAAACAGAAACCTGCACCCACCTTGGCCCTTTTTTGGGTAAGATTGGACACTCCTGGTCACAAGCATCGGTACTCCATGTATGACTTGTTTTGTAGACTCTGAATCGGCTGAAGTTCTTGGTCTGTTGTACTTTCCCCAGTTGCAGTATTGCTCTAATTCTCACGCTTGGTCGTACTGGAATGAACAGCACTTGGATAGACAGCCATTTTGGTTTCTTTATCAGCCACCTTTGTGTTCATGTGTGTCCCGAAGGATAATTAGTCACCTCAAACATTTTTCACTAGAATAAAAACACAAGTCCTTGCGTGGGATTTGCCATGATAAAACACTGAGGTCAGTAGAGAATGTAAATGGAAAAAGGGGTCTCAGTATTATATTTTCTAGACATTTAAAAAAAATTTTTTTACCATGTTTGGGCTTTTTTTTTTACATGACTGTATAAAATATCCAAATGGCTGCTGTTTAAATAACTTTGTATCACGTGGCTTAACTGCTTATAAGGAATGGGACTTTTGCTACTGTGGTTATTTCTGTGAGAAACATTGGAAAGGGTGGACCTCAGAAATAACCACAAAGTTCCCACTCTCTGCACCCCACCCCCCTCCCCAATGTTCCCACTCTCTGCACCCCTCCCCCCTCCCCAATGTTCCCACTCTCTGCACCCCTCCCCCCTCCCCAATGTTCCCACTCTTTCTCCACAGCATTTGAGTTGTATGAATGTCGATGGTTGGGTGGGAAACTTCCCCTTTAAACTGATCGTTGGTCTCAGCCTGTTTTTATTAATTTCCCTTGATTGCCAAGTGTGAAAATTGTTTGACTAATCAATTGGCCAGTGACACACAGCTTTTTCACATAATGTTTTGGAGATTAAATGACAAATTAAATTCTGTTGGGAGTCTGAAGTAGTGAGTTTAATGCCATTATATGAAAGCCTAGCACTTATGAGGACACCAAGACCCAATTCACCCTCCTTGAGATATGCTTTTACCAGGCGCCTTAAAGTTCTAGCCAAAGTTCTGTGCAAAGTCAATTAAAACATGCAGTAACAAACGAACTGGGCTTTTTTTTTTTTCACATTTGGGTTTGCGAGGTCGACGAAGAGCAAGATGAGCAGGTGACGACTTTTCATTCACTGTCTGTAGAGTGGCGCACAATTACAACACACTTATTAGTGAGATTCTCATCTTGTTTTTTTTTTTTTTGGCTGAGGTTTGCAGGTTCAATATGCGCAGCTGTCAAGCTTCCATTGGATCACAAGTAGTCGCTCAGTCACTCACATTTGTTCTAAAGGATGACACAGGCCGTGCCAGATGTTGGTGCATTAAACAACCCCTGACAGGCTGGAGCGATACTCTCAGCCACTAACACTTTAAGCCTTTGTAGTCCCAGCACAGAATTTAAGTTCCAAACACTTCTGCTGTGGCTAAGACGAGAGAGACAAGTGGAAGCCCTGCTGGTACCTTTCCAGACAGATTCACTTCGATTGCGGTGATTAAAATGGAGTTAGTGCATTTGCTGGCTTTCATCAGTTAATTTATCAGCTGTAAATGTTGGTACGATTCCATTAAAACTGCTCGAACTCTCTGACTATGGAGGTCATATTACTATTTTGGACATAATATTTATTGTATTCAAGCTATAGCCAAGATGTCCACACCAATCCCTTGTGAATTCCCATTTTGGATTTTATACAGTTTTATACTTGACAATACCAACGATACAATACTTTTAATTCTCTAATTATATTTTTTTCTGTCAACCTGTGATGTCTGCGCTACTGAAGTTGTTAGCCAATGCCAAATTCAATGCAAATATTGTGTCCAAATTCAACTCCGGAAAACACATGCTAGCATGCTTGTCCTCCGCCAGGTGGCGCTTCATTTCTAGCTTCCTGTAGATGTCAGTGTGGCCTTACGGTTTCTCTTATGTGGTGTTTTGTCGCACTCTAGTGGACACAGTGTGCCTCGCTATGATTCGTTACAAATTGTATAACAGATTACATCGCCAATAAGTAAATAATATATCATATGACCTACTGTGCATCATATAATTGCAATCCATCTATTATCTGAAAATCTAGCGAACTAAGCAATAATCTGACATTATGAGGTCAAGCTTTGTAGTAAAGAACATGGGAACGGTAGGAATATAGGAATCTAGGTATATGAACGAATGGAGTGATGCAATAACTGGAAAGAAACCAAATGAATTAATGTGTTTATTTAACTCTCTGGACTTGTGTTTTGGGGTGGCATTCTGTGACGCCCGTGGTGTGTCAGTAAAATCAACAAAGGCACATTTGTTCATGTCTTCAAATTGATTTTGGGTACATTTTTAATAACCGTCAGACACCCTCTCCTCTCCCAGAGGATCTGTCTGGTGGTGCTTGACACGCAGAGGCTGCAGTCTTGAATAATAATCATTTGAAAGCTTGAGCAGCCAACTTAAGTGTTTATTTGTAAGTTTCCTACCTTCAGCACAATTTATGCAGAAAATAGGGTGGGGGGGTTCAATGCAGTTTAATTATTGCAGTTCCACGTTAACTGGCCTATTCGACTTGCACTTCCCCTTCTCAGAAGCACGTCCACTACCAACACCCACAACAACTCTGGCCTGGGGAATTTTACTGAACTCTTTACCTTAGTGCTGTTGATAGATAACAGAAATGTTTGAGAACCGTGCAACGTTTTAGCCTCCAGTGTGTAATCATGTGGAAGCAAACATAATTTTTCCCCAGATTGTATGGATATTTTTGAAACAGGGAAGAAAGGTTACTAATATATGCTATTTAAATAAAAATAAAAAATTCATTAAATTAAATGAAGATGTTATTGCATCAAACCAGGACACATGTTACTGGTGAAAAAGGGGGGGGGGAAGGGAAAGCAGCAACTTTATTGAAGGAATGAACAGTATTTACAGATGCAGAATCATTTTCACCTTAGCTGCTGTCCTGACACAGAGAAAATATGACACAAAAACTTTTACAATTTTACATAAAAAATAAGATGCATAAACAGTCAATTTCATGCAAAACTTGTTTAACTCGTAATTCAAAATAACTTTACACAAACTGCATGATTGTGACAAATAGTAGGTAGTAAAATCTACTCCAGGAATGTGTGAGCACATTGATATGTTTGCAAGATCATATGGCAGTTTGGTTTGTTTGTTTTTATCTAAATGTTTTGTTTTAAACTGAAAAAGGTTCCTTGTTCTGCACGTGTGCATTTCTACAATAATCATTTTCAAAATGTCCCAATGAGCACGTAAAAGGAAACTCAGGTAGTGAACCCAGGTTTGCTATTAATATTCAAGTAATGAATCTTAGTAGAAAAACAGTAATGTGTGCATAGAGGATATAGCAGCAATGTCAGATGCAGCCATATTGAGGAACATACTGAATTATTTTTTGCATTTACATTAAATAGAAGATGCAATTTCCTGACAGACAGGAACCATATGTCACATTATGTTGTGTTTATCGCTGATGAACACTGATGTAACCTGACATGGTGCACAATTTTTAGTGATTTCTATTTTCTTCAATGTTTGTTTTTAGACTCATGGTCCCCTACAGGGGACAAAAAATCAATTGCTGGGTCTTAGGAGGTTGTGCTGTATTTCTATAGAACTTTGAGGCTACGCAGCTGGTCAGACCAGAGAGAGGTATGGTTTCATAGTAAACTGTTCACCTTGAAGAATAAGAGATTACCAATTTTTGTCAATGATTAGTCCTACATCCTGGCATCTGGAACCTTAAGATGAAATGTGCAAACTGGGAATGACCATGAATGTGCGCTAAATACTAAAATTCAGCATATTGAAAATGCTGCCCATCATAACGCTGACCCACTCAAGACAAAAACGGTAGTCACCAATTCAATGTTTTACAGGTAGTGGTTAAGATAATGCAGAGTTCAGTTCGGTCTTTAAGGGAAAAAAAGGTAAATTCTCACCAACATTGTTATTGTGCCATGACATGCATAGTGGTACTGTGCTATAACGACAAAAGAATAACTGCGTTCATAATTATTTTTTCTGAATGCCAGTACCAGAGGTGTACAGAGATATCAACAGGAACATTGGCAGTGATGCTGAGAGTCACTGGAGTCCGAGACTCCCGGAGTCGGTGTTCTTCGTCTAAAAGTATAAATATAGAAACGACTGACGGTTGGTTTCCTTTGGCTCAACGTTGCGTGTCCACGTCTTCTCTTGGCGGTGCGCGAGGAACACGGAAAGCGTCCGTGGCGTAGCTGCTCTCGTACTCCTGTATCCCAACGGCACGTTCAACGTTTGGTTTGTGGCTCAGTTCTGGCTCTGGGCCTTCCCGCGGGCCTTCCCACTGGCCTTCCCGCTGGCCCTTACCGCTTGCCTTACCGCTGGTGCACGTCCTCCCGCCTGAGGATCTTGTAGAGCACCCAGTAGAAGATGTTGAAGAACAGGAAGGCCAGCGGGAAGCCCGCTCGCGAGACCGTGTCGATCTTTTTGGCGCGGTCGATGAAGAGCTTCCTCATCTCCTCGTGGGACCTCGTCCCCGAGGACGAGGACGGGTGCGGTGGCGGCGGCGGCTGAGGGGTGCTGTTGGCGGCTTTCGGGACGATGCCGTCCTTCCCGGCGCTGCAGGGGGTCCCGGCACTGGCGCTGAAACTGAGTCTGCTCTCCTTCACGCCCTCCTCCTGCTACGGAAAACAGGGAAGAGGTTACATCAGACTGGCAGCTAACTGAAGCTCTGCCCATTTCAGAATACCGGAAACCTCACTCTCCCATCACTAGTAGTCTAGACTGATTGAGGGTGAGATTTGAAAATGCTGGTGCTGATTATTGTCTGTTTATGATTAAATGAATAAAAGATGAAGACAAACATGACATCACTTCTGAAAAAGCTTTCATGTGAGTAATAGGTGTGCGCAGTCTAGGCTACACAATATTAAAAAGGTGGTAGGCAACGTAAAGGCAACAAAATAAGCAATTAAGGTGCAAATGCACTTGAAACTTGGAAAGCTAGAGTTTTCAGTAAGCAGTTCTATCTTTGCGCACATTCGGTAATTCCACCTGAATCCAGCTTAAAAGCAACGGCACGCCCACATCACACACCTCACAGTGAAAGCATCTCGGCGTGAGAAACAGCAGTGGAAATGAAGAGGCAGGTGCTCAATGACAGAAAAGTACAGCCAGTAGCAAACACACATAATCATACGCCGCTCACACACACACAGACACAAACACACAGCCCCCCCCCCGACCCACACACAACTACAAACACACACACACACACAATACTAATGGAATCAGAGTAACTAGTGACACATGACCAAACCACACGTTGCTAGCGCGACACAAAAGCACAAAGCATCACTAAGCGACGCTACATCACAGTACAGTATCTACAGGTGTGCTTTCTTAATTTTTTTACCCTGACGTCTGCACTGGAGATCTGATCCAGAGATCCATATATTGGCTCAGCGCTTCTCACGCCACTGCTAGGCTGCAGTGACTCACTGCTTTCCTCCCTACTTAGAACCTCATCGACATGCTTTCATCACGGCAAAGGCGAGCAAAAACAAAACAGAAGAAGACAAACACAAAAGGGGGTTCAGACAGCATGCAGGGTGTGCACGGTGCACCTGGAGCTTAGAACCAAACGGTACACCGATGCCTCTTCCGTTCTGGAGATTAGCGTTAGAACATGTGAGGCAGTACATTATGCTGCAGAAGCCTCTCAATTTAATACACGCCTGTCACATTACTGTATATTTTTGTCAGTGTCATTGAAATAAAATCGTTCTATTGTCTTACAGTAAGCAGTGGGGGACATTATGGAGGGGAAATGAAAATTGTTATTGTGTTCCCACATGAGAAAGAACAGAGAACTTAATCTGGGCTTTACTGTACAGCAGAGCCATTCGAACCATGGCGCTGGCATGGTGTTATATCGACAGCCAGGTGGTCCGTCAGAGAGATATTACAATGTGACACACTGCGGGAAAAGACATTAAAATAACAACATGCATTAATCTGATGTAAACAAAAACAAATGCAATCAGTCGGCAAAAGGACGAGAACCAAAATAAACGTGGAAGGCAAAAAATAAATTGAAATGAAACCAAAATGGCTGGCCCACGTGTACTTCACTATCAGTTGAAGTATACGTGGCACTGAACATGCTTATCATAATTTTCCCTTATGAACACTGAATAATACATAAAAGAACTTTTCGTTGAACCGTCTAGTCATTCAAGTGTATTTATCCAATGCTTAAATCAGAATTAAGTTGAATTATGAATAAACTACAAAATGTTTCCTTCAGTTACATTCAAAATTTTACTTAAAAAATACTGAGCTGGAATAATCAATTAAATCATCTTATAATGAACTAGTATAATTCTGATAACAGTACTCCAGACCAGCAAGTTCTTACAGTACTACTGCTTGATCATATTGAACAATCTACCACAGGGTGCTAGTGCATAACGGAGCTTGATGCTGGAATCCTATGGACTCCGATCATATGCACCACAATTACCCCAATTTTCTGATACCTTTTGGGGACTGGGCCAGCAAGTGTGTGTCATCGTTTTAACTTCAAAACTTAAAATCTTTATTGTCCAAATGCCATCTTGCCAACACTGAACTGGCACTTTTATGGTGTATGCCTCACATGCAATGAAACATGCTAAACCAGTTTTGGAAAATATTGACCTTTGGATTCCATGAAAAGCTTTAACTTTGGAATAAACCTCTTTCGTTTGAGGTCTACATTATGTCCCATTTGCTGGTCCCGATTCTGCAATTACACTTTATGGCCACAAGATGACATGATTTTCTTTTGAATAAGTTTTATTTTGGCCAATATTGGCAGAAAATAAATGCTCTTTGTTTGACAAACTTAGTTTCTATTTTCTGTACTGATCGCCTTTTAGTCTTTAGAGGTAGGCGAAGTACAATGTTTTAATTGATTAAGGCTGTAGGACCAATATGTTCCTCACAGTAAGTGATATAGCACATCAGTCTTCTGGGGAGTCACCCTATGAAGACACATTTGAGAAGCTCTAAATTATAACTTTCATTCCAAACAAGGTACTCTAGTTCCTACAGCATCCAGTAATGGACAAAAAGGTTCAGATAAAAGAAAGGCATATGACTTGATGAACAGAAGTCACCACCTATGCAATAATGAAAACCCTTTCCAATAATAACCCCTACATTTTAATGTAACGTAACTATGGATACGTTACGTTTACCATTATATTTCAATTTTGGGGGCAGACTGATGTACCTTGTTCCTCTTCCTCTTGCGATGGAATTTCAACAGCTCCTTGTGTTGCCTGGATACGAAGTTAACTGCCGCGTACTCCAACAGAGCAGAGAATACAAATAGCAGACACACCGCCATCCAGATGTCGATGGCTTTCACATACGACACCTGGAAGACGAAGAAGGCGACAAGCGTCCATTAGTATCCCAGTGTCTGTTTGTTTTGCCCAGGAAAAGAAAATCTATGAACGGCGATTTCGATAGAGGAATTGAGCGCAATTTAGGGGATAAATTGATAAGATTCACACGACCCATTCAGGGAAGAAAGCAATGGATTATTCTGTTGACACATACTGTAAATGTGAGTGCATCACAACAGGCGTATGGTATTGGAAAATGCCAGAAAACCTCATCTACTGACAATATAAGGGAAAAGGCAAGTCGATACAGTACAATATAAATAGCCTAGCAGAATGTCCATATACCATATGCATAGCGCTCCGCATGCATTTACACGCTGTGCCGCTAGCTGTTACTCTCCCAATCATCTGAATTCAAAGTCGGGACCATTTCAGAAATGGAATCGATTCCCATGAACGGGCTTTCATTAGGGATGCAGGTGCGGTGGGCGCTGGCAAAAAGGGGAACTGGAAATGAACACGGATAATTAATATGAGTTAGAGGCACTGGGGGAAAACCGGCACATTTGTATTGATCCTGTGGCTAAATGAAACGAGCCGGCTTTCTAATGGAATCCTGTCTCTGCCGTGTGAAGTGCACAAGCTGGGACCAAAGGCTTCAGAGACGTTCCGTTTAACGAATGGAAACTTAATGTGGCTTTCCGAGGCTAACCCTCATTTTCATAAAAATAAAAAAAAGCACTAATTTTTTCTGCCTAACTATTCCATGCAAGCCATAGGTTTTGGAGATCTTCAGAAACTATCACCAAGAAAAGTTTCCCTTCAGTAATTAACCTACAGATACCCTACAGTACCTACTGTAGCTGTAGACTGTCTAACCTGTGCGTAGACATCACCTTTTCATGAATCCACTCTGAAGTGCACTGTATCACGCAAATGAGTTCCCCCATGACTGCACAGGCCGATGTATAAATGTGTAAAAAACCAGGGCAGGTCTGAGCCACCCAATGGCCCGCTGGCATGTGTGTGTACAGTACCTTCGGGAGTGATGTTCTGGATCCGGAGCTCTGCGTCGTCATGGTGAGCACCGTGGTGATGCCCAAGGCGACTCGGGCGGGGGCGGCGTCCATGTTGATCCAGAAGGAGACCCAGGACAGGATGACGATGAGCAGGCTGGGGATGTACATCTGGATCAGGTAGTAGCCCATCTGCCTCTCCAGGTGGAAACGCACCTCTATGCAGGTGAACTTCCCTGGTTTAAACAAAAGGGCTCGTTACTACAGTCTGGCCATGAAACATGACAATACCAGTGTCTGAACAGTGCAACAAAACACCTGTACACTGCACTGGGAAAGAGGGATGTACAGAATATATAGCAAGTGTGAAAGGCCTAATAACTTGTCGGATGCATAATGTAAGACAATTTCAGAAAATATTCAACATTTGCCACCACGACCCTGACCTGGACTAAGCGGTTTAGAGAATGAATGGATGGATGGATTCAGCATTTGACAGAATGGTATGGAGAAATGCACAAATATGGTGCTTGTAGCTGTTTTTTGTAAGTTATTTCTGAATGTGTTGACATAACAAAGGCTAATGTAGCAGCATCTAATTGTAGAGTTCTTGCATTTCAAATTCTGTTATTAATATTATTCATTTATACAGGCTTGAAGCAGTTATAATTATTAGTCTACTCCATTAGCCACAGGTAAAATAAATCCCATGTATGCTAAGCTTGGCTAAGTGACCTGCTTGGGTGATGCTGAGGAAACCAGGAGCAGCACAGCCCCAAAGCACACGGGAGACGCTGACGAGATCTAAAATGACTGGCTGCTGCACTTGCACAAGCCATGCCGCTGAATTGGTTAATTACCCAAACGGAAGCCTAATGAACTAGCCGCACGGGAGCAGTGCAAAGCGGAAGGGCGAAGCACGCGGCAGAACTGAGCTTGCGCATCGAGCGAAGAGTTTGCTTTCATTTTTACCGTGTTTGCATTTCCAAAAAAGATAACCCAAATTTTTGTGGCCTTTTCTCCTCGGGATGTTGTTCAGAAGAAGTGGAGAGGCTTGGGCTGTGTAGGCCGACCGCTGTCATTAACCTGAGTGGATCCTGCAGCACTGGACAGATTCTGTCCGGCAACATGATGGACTCGCAGCGATCTGTCAACTATGACCTCAGGCGGCGCAGGGAGAAAATGGTTGCCTCTACTGGGACTTATTTTTGAGCTGTGTTTGGCTTTATTTATTTAGTGTTTGTTTATTTATTTATTGCTAGGCCTATATATATTGGCAGATACTTTCCTTTTATCATATAAACACTCTCACTGTCTCAGAACAAAACCAATTATCACCATCTTCACAATCTGTAATGTTGGTTTCGTTGCAGCAATTGCTGGCTGTGGCTACGGCGTTCTACGGTCCTGTTGTGGCGAGCTCAATCTGTGCCGCGAAAATAAATGAATAATAATTTCTGCTCGGGCGGCGTTTCCCCCACCATTAAAGGGTTAACTGCCATCAGGGAATGACCGGGCTGTCGTGTCGCATGAGCTCAGGGATCGCAGCGCTTCAGATCGCAGAACGCGGCCATGCGGGAGCGCGTGCTACCGGCGCGACACGCACGAAGCAAAACCCGCAGCACGGAGCGGAGCCCTTTCCATCAGCGCCCCCCAAAAAGATCCTGCGAGCGACGTGCGCGAGGAACCGCTCTCTCACATCGCTGACATTACGCTCTTAATTATTGAAAACGTGGGCACCGCCGTCACAGTTTTTACCTACAGAGCGGATAGATTTACAGAACACGGAGGCAGCTTCCACGGAAATGGCCGACTTATTTCATTGCACTTTTTTGGGGGGTGGTCGGGGGTGAATATGTACTCATCTAGCCACACACAAGCTTCCTTGCCACCTTGGTGGGAATAAGCAGAAATGCGTGATGCCGAAGTCTAATTACTGATGGAGTGGCCACAGCCTCAGCGGCTGGGGCTAGACCGTGACTCACGGCTGCATCCTATTTCTGCTCGTGAGTCATTCGGCAAAATTAATTTATTTTCCCAGTGCCCCCAGCAGATAAACCCAAGGCCAAACTGGCCAGATTTATGATTGACAGCGCTGCACAAAGCCAGGAGAGACCAGCAGGGGCGCAAGGCAGCGTGGGTAATCCATCTCTTAAACCCCGCGTATATACAGGGAGACACGCTTAGACGGTATATTCTTTAATAGATTTCAGACAGGCTAACTACAGGGTCTATTTGCATCTGAACCAGTGCGCATTTCCCCATGTCAGGATTATTACAGAGGCAAAGTGGATCCACGTTTGTTCTTATTGCAGTAGTCGCACACGAAATGCAAGACACTATTTGCAGTGTTCACTATCCTGGAACCTGTACAGCCTTGGAGAAAATGTTAATGAACGTAATTTAAAAAGTTAAAAATAAAACCTACCTAGCTGTAGAACATGATAACGTGACAGAGAGCAATAAAAAAACAGGAACCTTTCCTTCATTTAATATTATTTGGATGTTTATTGTATAACCGAGCAATCATTGGTGCATGTGTGTAGGGCACAGACACAACCAATCATTTTGTAGAATCACTATTTAAAAAAAGATAAAAAAAGGGGCAACAATGCTTCACCTCATAGGACTTAAGATATTACTGTGACTGAATATCAGACTATCGCATCGCTGAGAGAATGGCTTCTAGTCCAGTGAACTGATACAACTGTCCAGTTGCATAAAACATGTTAGCCAAGCCCAAGAGTGGGGAAAAGTCTAATTAGTTGTCAGTTCCTGGTAGAACTGCCTGAATTTCCAGCAACTCGGTAATATTGCGCCATTCAAGCTGTACTGACATGTGTTGACTGGATAAGCATTTGAGTTTCAGAACACAGTGTGACTGCCTCCGAGCCCTGGGAATAGCCAGACAGAGAAGGGTAGCCGTGCAGATAAACTCATCTAAGGCCCGTTTAACACAGCAGTGACAATGGTTAGCATTGCTAATTTCTAAATATAGAAAAAAAAAAAAAAGGAAGAGGTGGATCATTTACCATTTTAATGGTAACAAAGGCACCAGATAGGTTTCCATTTAGCTCTGTTACTTCTGCAAGAGCACATGCTGAATGGAAATGAATTAAACTGCTGGGTAGCTTCGCTAACCTTAAATGAGTCAGAAACTGAGTCCGTATATCGGAAGTTAGCGAGGACACACAACTGCTACAGTTATGCGCGTTAAGGCAGCCAATCAGGTCCGTAATACCTGTGTTGTAATGCTTGGTGCAGTATCTCAGATCGGACTCGTCCTTCAGGATGAATTGTGGGAGAGTGAGTCCTTCCGCCACCTGGACCGGCCCCTTCTTCTGCCACTCAAAGATGAGGTCATTCATCGTGTATCCGACTGCAGAGAGACGAACGCAATCGGGGGTGAAATATTGTTCACTTGCTGTACGTTAAACTAATGTCCCTAGTTGCTCTTATTCCTCTGTTGTGACTTGGCACGCTATTCTACATTACATTACAGGCATTTAGCAGGCACTCTTATCTAGAGCGACTTACCTTCACAAAATTAATAAAACCGTAACAATATGGAAGTATAAGTTACTTTGTAAAAGTAATTTCAAACCTCTTCTGATTGTTTTGTTTGTCAGTAAATGGTTTTGCGCACTCGCACGCACGCACGCGCACACACTCACACACTCACCTCAGGCATACAAATAACCTTTCCACTCAACGTAGAGATGTCCAAATCGTCTTTGTTCAGACATTCATGACTGGGATGACACAAGGCCTTATCATACAGTATGTAGAGGAGACCCACAAACAACAGCTATCTCCTGAAGCATTAAACAGAGCCTGCAGAACCTCCCAGGGGTTCCTGCTGTACTGGAAAGGAGATTGTGTGTGAAAACGTTTAAATAAATAATATCATATATAATCACAAGAACCTCTCCCTCTATATATCTCTCCTTGTCCTTTTGTCCATTTTAAATAGCAGCTTAGGGGGGGTCACTCTCCCTAACAAATGTGTTATTATTTTTAAACCAAAAATGTTTTAATTTTCTTTCATGGGATTTTAAGAGAAACCTTGTTGAAAAGGCAAATATTAATTCATATGTACAGGGCAGAGCACATGACTAATTGTACTTATTATGCATGAAAATATACGACTGGTAAGGGCCAGTCTAATGAGTCAGAAAGCCAGACACGGCGCTCTGTATTTTAAACATGCATAAATGCATAATATGTGATGGGAGTTTGCTTTCACAGCAATCTCGTCAAATCCTGAGTAAAACGTGCTATACATGTGAATGCTAGCTGCCTTGGGGGGCGAGAAAAAACCAAATGATTTCACAGCAGCTTTTATTTGACAGATGTAAAGGGACATTGAAATGGTCCTCAAAGCACAACTTTCTCAGTCAACCGTAGTTCCACCACTGAACAGAGAGTCCTTTGATTCCTACCATAACACAGACACTGCACATTTAAAACAAAGCGTGGCTACTTACAGCTTTCTAGCTGCATTATACACGTTTGCACATCCATTGGGAAGTTTTTAAGATCCATAGGACAGGAGAGCGTCAGCGTTAATCTGCAAATAATAAACATGTATCTGTATCATCACAAGACTCCTTAAAAAACATCACCCAGCAATCTTCAGTCAACCTTAACGCATAATAACCTGGGACAGGTGTGAATTGTGGTGTCAGTAAAACTGTTACATTGCAACTCATATGGCTAACTGAGGTGATATGCTTCCTCAAGTACTCAGGTAACTTTTTGGTAAACAGGGCTAATTCCTAATATCTAACAATGTTCATATTAACACTTAAAACTACGTTATTAACACATGCGATTCTAGACAGGAGTATCTACGTAACTGCTAACAGCATATTTTCATGATCGTTTCTGTTAATCGAACAGATTTTTTTTTTTAGTTCTGTTGGTAGTATGAAAATGATTTGTAACCGTGTATGAAATGTGGGGGTAGTGTCGGCATGCTAACCTTATAGAGTAGAGCACGTTTCCGTTTTTGAATATTCTGAGAAGCTTGTTGTCTGTGGTCACCTCGTGAAAGTGAGCTCCCTTCTCATTGGCGAAGAATAAGTCCGGCTTCCAGATAGAATCCAGCATGGAAGGGTCCAAATCCAGGGAATCATCCGGATATTCACTGTAAGCTAATCGGGGATCATTCCACTGCTGACGCAAAAAAATATTCACTCTGTAATCCTATAAAAAAAAAAAGGGGGGGGGGGGCGTGGGGGGAGAGAAAGTTGGCGTTATTTAGCAAGCTGAAACCATTATCCCCATCCGTCTATAGCAAACAATGGCTACGGTAATGGGATTAACATCCATATCAACTACTGCTGATGTGAAATTTTTACCGTTTGTGAAATTTAAATATGTAAAAATGACAATACCAGAATCTGTGTACTCTATGACAAATCTAACCCAGACCTTCATGACATTTCATTTTCATTCCCTTTCATAGTCCAATTTAAGAATTAAACAAATTTTAACTACCTAGTTTTGGCACAATTCCACCGAAGACTGGATTCCTTTCTCAATCTATCCTCTACAAACAGCACATTAATGAGACATATTGCTCATCTCCACAGGGCCCGTATCGGTGATGGAGAAGAGGAATGAGGCAGTTAGGCTGGCCAATGCTGTGCTCTTCTGGCACATCCATCAAGTTACAATCCATTCCTCTCGTCCTCGAGCGTGCCCCCACAAAGAGGGATTCTCCAGTGGAAAACATCCACATCGGGTAAGCATCCATCTCACGACCAATATAGACAACTGTGAAGGGGTTGATTTGACGAGGCTTTTGTTTTCAAAAGCAATATTCAAGGTTTGGTTTGAGTGGTGATTATATTCTAATAATTGTGATTACAGGTGAAATACTTTTGTTTATTATTTTGCTATTGTGGAGATTGAGCTGATTCCCAAATATATCAGATTTTTACTTTATCTATGTCCTTCAAACTGTCAAAGAGCAATACAAAAAAAAAGAAGTAAAAGTTCTTCCTTCCTGAAAAACTTGGATGGATAAGTACTTATTAAAAGTATGTTAAACAAATTTTAATCAAGCAAAACTATACTAAGAAAACTATTCAGAAACATGCCCTTGTTTGCTCCGGTGGGTGTGAAAATAGCTGGTATAGTCTGCTTTCAAGAGAAAGCGCCTGGAAATCCAATCTTATCAAGGTTACTAAATGTATAAATATATGAATAAAAGCCATTCCATAGTTCAGAGAGGTCCATAGACCTCGAGACGCAGGCCAGTGAAAGAGCACAGAGAGTTCCGCCAGGCTGCAGACTAGTTACGTAAGATCCAATCAGCGCGGAATCGAAAAGCTGCAGGAGAAACCAAGCCCGCCAACTGCTGCGCTCCATTGTTGTGAAGCAATAAGCGCTATAAGCCAGGCTGAATCCGGGCCATGTCAGGGCCAGCTGTCTCACGGGGTGGGGACTATCTAACCACAGCGAGGGCTAAGCAGAGAGGGACTCGGTCAGTTTCCATAACTGTGATCGGGCACTCCCTTCCAAATTGGGGTAAAATTTCCTCTGCAACCATCCCTTCTGACAAAATAAAGGTTTTGCGATGAGGAGAGGGGGAGATCAGTTTTGAATGCTGTGTGTTACAGGAAATGAGAATACACGACCAGCAACCTGATTAAATTCAAGAACAGTAATGTTAAGCTTCATAAAAAAAAATTTTAAAAAACATTTGTTTTTGCTGCACGGAGCATGCTTCTGTCTGAATATTCACTAGCTGCAGCCATTTTCTTTTTTTTTTGAGAGCAATCAAAGTCAAGTGCCCATCTGAAAGCTGTGTTGTTTGACCTCCTTGTACAGAGCCTTAACCCTCTAATCCAGCTGGGACGGAAACGGGTTCTTTAACAGTGTTCAGCTGTCACTGCCGCATCATTGATCTCCCCGGAGTCACCGACTCGGACAGCCACCGTAGAACCGGGCACGGAGATGTGTTATGAGCAGGGGAGCTTAACTAGGCGGCTCTCTCATGAGTGATACAGGGTCCCTGTACTGTTCCAGCCCCGTACATCACATAGCTGCCCTGCGAACACTCATCACAGAGTTCCCTGCAGGTACACCGAAATGTTTATTCTCCATCTTTGACCTATCATCTCGTGAATGGCATTTCCAGTCCTTTTGCCCTCCAGTGGTTCCACAAACTGACTGCCAACAGAAGGCCCGGACAGCCTTACGTTATTTACTTTTAATCAGCTTCTTTAAAAAAAAAAATGACCTCCACATTTCCCTTATGATATCATTTACGGATTTGTATAATACACGTGTATACATATGTATATATTCTAATTTCTAATGCGCGTGACCTGACCTGTAATAAATAGCTTGCTTACTAATTGTACTTCAGCACCTGTGCTGTAACACTGAAAGCAGTAAAATGAGGTTTGATATGCTCATCCTAACTGTAAAAAATACAGGGTGGCTCCGTAAAAAACCTATGAAGAGATCTAAATGCATGCATTCTTTTCCTGCACGCAGCTGCCTTAGATTACAATAATTCCGACTACATGTGAATACATTCTCTAAATCTTTGGTGGTCCCCCCCCCCCACACAATAAAGACCCCACAGCACGGGCCAGATGGCAAGGCATGCCTCTAAGAAACGCTGCAATAATCCCATTCTAACATATGGCAGGGTACATCCAGTGGAGGATCCCTGTGTAACTACCGAACTCTACGGTACATCGTGTGAAACTGCCCCCTCTCTTCTCTGATGTGTTATGTAATGCTCTGAGTTCTATTATCTGCGGTCCGTTCTCTGTCCCACACACACGTTATCTGACCCCTCTCTAGATTCTGAGAGTATAACATCACATTAATCATGGTTTTATGGGAGATAAAGTTTTTTTTTTTTTTTATAAATAGTGTGCTCGGCACATCCTAGGTTCCAGAGACTAAAAAAAAAAAAAAACATCAAAATGAAACGGTGATGTAAATAAAAACATGGATAACAAAACTGTAGCACAGGATTACCCTGAGGCATGATAAGTTAAGTGTGTAGTTGCTGGGGAAAAAAAAAAACATCAAGAGACTGACCTATAGGCATATATCACACACATATCACACGCATACATTTAAGAATACTGCCGTCCAGGTGTCACCTTAGGATTCTTAAGGGGGCTGATGAAAAGTCGCTCAAATGTACAAAACAAAATGCATGCAAAAATATTCGTCTGAAGAAACAATTTTCCACTTAAAGGAGAAAAAAAAAGCGGTTCTAAAAACTATAAATAGGTGGTGTTGAAGCTGATGTGATATGAAGGCATTAGTATGGTACGAGCAGCACAGTGAGACTCAGCCCTGACTAAAAAGGGAAGTAAACAACTTTCGGTTAATTTTATGGAGCTTGTAAGGAGCTTTGAGCCGCCATATTAACCCCAGCCTCTACAGCCCTGCAGCTAGGCCCACGTGCAGCCTGCCAGCCGTAGGTAATGGCTCCAGGAATAATGTTACTCTTATGCAGTCATCACTAATTTAAGTCTGTCTGAGGAGCGAAGTGGGGGGAGGGGGGCGGGCAGATTTGGCTGTTTAATTTTATCATGAGTTTGCACTGTGTGGGACACTTTGATTTCAACTATGAATCCCAATGGATACCCACGGTATCCAATCCTGACCTTGCCACCCAGCAAGGTGACACAGGACGGGCTGCAGTTGCACACAAGTAGGTTGGGTTTCAAATTCAGTTATTAGGGCTGTTGCTGTCTCAACAAACAACATAACTTCTCTGATTGGTTGAGTTTGACTCAATTCAATTTTACTTGTCTACTCATGAGCTCCATCGCTACCTTTTGGTTTCAAAACCCAAATTTAATCTACTTTTGTAATTAGATTAACAAGACCAGGTCAAAACCTAGTATGTGGCTGGACCGAACCGGCCGACCAATGGTGTAACTTCATCACTCAGTCACTCAGTCACAGACATGCGTGGTGTAACTTCATCACTCAGTCAGTCAGACATTCGCGTTTATAGGGCTGGCCCCGCTGTTGCGGTCCAGCCAAAAATAGGGCTTACTGTACGTACCATCGTCGTCTCCGCAATTGAGCCAAAGCTGTTGATGAATATGTTACATGACACATTCACAGGGGGACCTAGGAAACAGAGCCATAATCAGCTTAACGGCAGGTATGAATGAAAGCAATAACACAGGAACTGCACAGGCATTCCCAACAGATTAAAAAAACCGAGCCTGCTGCAACAACCAATCATAACTCAATATATGTCAGTATCTATTATACTGGATGTAGCACCTACATTTCTCAGAACTGACACACAAGATATTTCACATTTACATGTACATGCACAACATGTAGACAATTTCAAGCAGTAATACATAGCCTATATGTTCCTTGATTTGTAATTGTATTTTGCTGACAACTGTCATTCTTGGTCACAGATTCGATTCCCGGGTAGGACACTGCTGTTGATCAAGCTCCATCCCTGTTTCAGTATATATATTCAGCTGTATAATTTATATATCCAGCTGTATAAATCCAGCTGGATGCAATGTAAATGCTGTGTAAAAGTTGCTGTCGCTCTGGATAAGAGTGTCTGTTAAATGGCTGTAATGTCATGTAACTTAAACTGTGCCAGAACTTTGGTAATTTGAGGAAGCGCTGAGGTTAAGGAGTGAACTTTCATACCTGGCTAACAGTATTTCATAATTTCCCCACCAGAAAAAAACGCCTCTATTTCCATCCAGTTAATATCATCAACATTCTCCACCGATTTAGCACAATGCACGCATTACTAGAAATGTGCAAATGCGAAATGGCATCAATGTTTTATCTGATAATCAGATTATCGGATAACCATCGACGTTCTAAGCTGAATTCAGCAATGATGCCAGCCGATGCGTAGCATCATCATATTGTGAATATGACTGTCACGTTACGATTTTTTGGGCGACAGCCGACAGGAACGGAAGGGCATGAAGGAATGAAAATTCAGGATGATGTACGTACCTTTGAAATTCGGTCGGATTCTTGCGTCGTACCCTGACGTCCGCCCCATGAGCTTATCGAGGAAGTCGGACGGGGACATGGGGACGGCTCTCCCCCGAGGGCTGTCGGGGTCCTTCGAGGCTACCATGCTGAAAGGAAGACAGGGACACACTGATGGGGCAGATACAGATATAGCACACTACTTAATTTAGGACGTAAACCCAGATTCACATACTGTATTTATTTTTATAAGGTTTGATGCGTGTTGTAAAGTTTGTGAAATGGTGGCACGGTGAAATGTCTCCTCACGGCAAGGAAGTCCCGGGTTCGAATCGCGAAAGTTAGTACCTTCCTTGCATCCACTCAATTATAAGACACTCATTTATTAAAGTGAGGAATTCTCATGAATCTATTACCCTGGTTCCACATTGCTTTGAAATTATGCTGATGCATCTGAGATAAGCAATATAATATAAACATGAGTTAGGTTTTACATTTAATCAACTGTAAGATGAGTCTCTCTACGCACCAGACATTCAGTAATTATGCTACAACATGCAGATCCAAACGCACATGGCTTGAGTAATAAAATATTAATTTCATAACATGGTAAACCAGGGCATTTCTTTTCTAAACGTATTTATTTATTTATGAAAAGGTTCAGATCAAAATTAGTATATGAGCATGCTAATCATAAATATGTGGGTATAGGTCAAGTATTTGCTCTTTTCATAGTTCAAATTTCAACTTAAATTTTACTTGACTACAGCATATGACAACAATTAAGCAACATTGTTGAAGCTGTACCTTATAGCTTTTGCACATACATACTTCTTGTGCACAGTTTCCTTTTAATGTCAATATTAATTTTGCATAGCTACAGTCTCTATGAAAATCACTCAGAAATCTACTGTGTGACATTTAATCCTACAGTCCCTGGAAACAACTGTTTAAACCACCTACAGAGCTTGGTGCTGTCCCTGCCTATTGAATAAAACATTGCTCATGTGCCAAGAATGTTACACTCAAAGATTTTTCAGGTATATTTACCAGGCTAAAAGAAGTATGGTCTATACAGTCCATATGAACACAAGGCCTGCTTTTAATGCCAAGGAACTGTATCCTTGCTCCTTACCGGTGTGATACATATTTAACAAACTTAAGGGACAGCTTAATGTGTAAACTACTGTAGCAAATACATGTGTGATGGACTACAAATATAGTTTTAGATCTCTGAAAAGTATGACATTGATAACATGAAGGCAGGAAGAACTGAAATAGGTGCTCTTGTGTTTGTTGTGTGTGTTGTATACAATGTGCATGCATGCAGATGTTGACATTTGTGTGCATGCATGCATGTAGTTTCCTACGACTGATATGTCTGCAATCTTTGAAATGAGATTACATTAAAATGCATTTCTGTGTTTTTAAAATGCGGAATGAAACTACAATTATAAATGACTTAATTCAAGAACATTTCCGCAGAGCAAGAATTTTTTAAAAACATTTTCTAATGAATGTAAGCAAACCAAATGCACAACAGTGGCCAAGGTAAACAGCATTAAACTGCATATAACTAGTTAGTTATGTTTGTTGACTTCCAAAGTACAAAGAACAAAAACATTGGGTCCAAACAATATTCACAATACTACATGTGACAATCCCATTTTCTTGTAACATTGGTTGACAGTTACAGCATCCACAAAACACGCAAAATTATTTTGAGATTTCGCCTCAAGTGCATCTACGGACAGTGTATTCCGGAAAGCCTAAAATGCACAAGCTATTATGCGAAGACGCTGGGCTACAGGAGAAACGTGGTGTTTCCGATAAAACAAATTCCATGAGACAACTCTGCTCTCGGGCTATCGTAGCTAAGAGGATTGACGGAATTTCATTGAACGAGACGGTACAAGAGAAGCAGAATATTTTTTTTTTAAATACAGCTCCACAGGCAAATAAAAACACAACAGAGGAAAATTCCAAAGCAGAGGCCAAGCTGGCATTATTAATGTACGTTTATAGTCACTTAAGCTCCGTTCAGCTTCACAACACTTCAAGCATTTGGAGTTATTAAATTTGTTGCTTTTTTGACATTTTGTTCAAATGTATTGCATTTTATTTTTATTTATTTGTTTTTCATAGGGCACTGCAATAATTCAGGCATCGTGTCTGACATGCAACGGAAATGCTGTACTGTACAGCTGAAGTATCACATGCCTACAATTAAGTACAGCTACGCTGAGTTTATCTGTGCATCGGGTTGCATACACATAATTGTATGATCTAGCTCTCTCCCTCGACTATATTGCTTAAATTCACCCACAAGCTACTTGTTTTCAGGAAGTCCTTGCACCCAAAACAGCTTTGATGACCCTTTTTGTTCTGCGCTGCTGCTATAGGCCTACAGTAAAATACCCAGTGTTGAATCAGCTCTTACAAATCAACTCGATCGGACTCGTATGTTCACCGTTAGAGTTGAATCAACACTGGACATTTTACGGTGTAGTTGCAGAGCAGAAGAGAAAAGTTCAACAAAGCTATTTAGGCTGTAAGGACTTCCTGAAAACAAATAACATTTTAACTGTGCAGGGCCATCACGTACGATGTGGGTAGCGTACGTTCACCTGATGACAATTTGACCGCACTGTTACCCAAATGAAACCCTTGTTCATCTTACCCAGCTCTATTCTCGGCTTGGTGCCCCCTAACCAAAACAAGACCGGCACAGAAGCACGAGTTTCCGCTGTGAAACTCCACCCCCCAATGGGCAGAAATCCATTATATGCTAGCTTTTTTCATTTACGGAGGGCACCGTTTTGAGAGGCTTTTTCGGATAATTGAGGAAAAGGGAGCGGCAGGGATACAAGCCTCTGACCGCGGGGCAGAGCGGAGAGTGGCAGAGAGAACGCGGCAGAGAGACGGCGAGTCAGGACGGCTCGAGCGGTCACAAGGACGCTGTATGAACAGGCGGCTAACGCAAGATTAACCGTTGAAAGCAACAACGCGCAGTCAAAGCGGTCGCTGAACGGTGAAAGTTTTTTTTTGGACATAAAGAATCACGTCTGAATCCGAGAGGGAGACGACTGTATATGCATGGCCCGAGCATAAAAAAATAATTTAATTTGAAATATATGGTATTTACATAAAAAGAAAACGGCATTTACATGTATGATATCGCTATCAGACCTGCTCAGCTGTGAAGCCAGACGCGAACATAGGCTACTGTAAGCATTCATGACTGAAAAAAATAAAAATAAAAAATAGGACAGTGAAGCTCGCGGATGTCTGTGAGCTTCATGCCCCAAAGGTTTTCATTCGTAATTAGAGCAGATGGGGGTCCATACTACAATTCCACCCTGCCTGTTTGCAATGAAAATATCCCCTAGTATGCTTTCACTTCTGGGTCTTGATTATTACACTGCACACGGTACAAAATGCACGCCAAAGGTTTTCTTTTCTTAATATATAAAAACGTCAACAGGATCTCTTCTCGCACACAAAGAAAATGAAATCCTTTAAATTAAAGGTACGACCCTACGCAAGCTGCAGCCCCAGTGCTGTACCGTCGTACATTAAATAAGGCCATTCTGTAATTATGAGGTTTTCCTGCACTGTAGCCCTCTGCTCTTGAAGGGGGATGTCACCCAGTGAAAGTGCACTGACGTAGGCCTACTTGTACACATAATTCCACACACAAAAGTGTGAACTTGTTTGCTTTTGAAGTTCTCCCATAGCAACGCAGTTCCTTCTCAGCAGCAGCATCATCAATGGCTTTTCCATACGTTCATCTATTGCTGAAAACCAGAGGCATTGCACGTCCAGCGTGATTTAATGCAAACCTTCCCAGGACCCCCCCCCCCACCTCCCTCCCTCCCAGAGTATTAACCTGCATGTCATGCTGCATTACAAGTCTCATCTTACCCATTCAGTTTCATCAGTTTACATATCAGCGAAGGCTTCTTTTCTATCATGGACAAAATAATGAAGCCACAGGGCAGCCTGAGGACGAGACGCGCGCGATCGATACCAGAGACGGGATCGATACGCTGGGAAGAGCAGGTCCGGGGGGACATCGACGCCCCCACGTCTGCTCTGAATGAGCATCACCTGTCAGGCTGGAGATCTCCGGTGGAACTCCTCTCCGAAATTCCCCCCGTAGCAGCTGCCTCATGGAATTAGGCTCGCATCATGAGCCACGGTGGCACGATATGATTACGCAGTTCTGTCAGACTCTGATTTTCGGGTTATTTTAAATATTCTATGTTGGGATCGGTGACTAGGAAGTTCAGCGACTGTTTATGAAGTAACTATAACCGAAAGGTTTTTTTTTTTTTTTTTTTTAAAGCTTTTGCACTCAAGAAAACTGTTGCCCGTCTGACTTGTTCACAGCCTACCAGGGTGATTTTATTTGTCTCCTTTGCTTGAACCTATCCTCCTCGGGATTTGTTAACAGATATTCATGGAGTAGGCCCACGTCCCCATTGTGGCAGTAGTCATGCAGTGCGTTGCACACTGCAGCACACCTTTCTAGAAAGCAGGTCTACAGTGGAGACCAGCTGTGAAACGGTTCAGCCTTCGGCAACGGCACAAGTGTAACAAGCACAGAGGTAGAGGAACAGGTGGGTACCTGCTCTGCGAAATTCTGACTAAACAGAAGTTAAGCCTCTTGCATAACAGCACAAACATAACGGCGGATTTTATGGTAATCTGCCGGTCTGCGATATTGAGGGCAACAAACAAACCTGCATGGACCAGAGTGTTCATTTAACAGAACCACAGTCCTGTGTTCATCATATTGCGCATACTAAACCAATCTAAATAAATAATATATGTGTCTACTGGTGCTACATTCTTGTCATCGGTTGCTAGCGTACACAATCTTGCTATTCTTCTTGGTGGAATGAGGGAAGTACACTGGAAAACAAGAATCTTATGCCTGCACCTTGTAAGTCTCTTAAGTCATCAGTGTAAAGTCAAAAACATCTCCATAAGACTATTTCACCCAAGGCACACCTTAAAATCAACTTCCAACAGATAGTGTGGGTAGTATGCAAATGTGGTACAGCGTGCATCTTAAATTTACTTAGCGTATATTTTATAATGAATTTATGAACAATATACACTAAGTAAATTTAAGACGCACGCTGTACCACATTTGCATACTACCCACACCCTCGAAAGAAACCACAGCATTCAACCTGTATATTCTCTTTATTTTGTGTCTATTTATTAATATATTTATTGTGAATAATTAGCAGCTGTTCCGTAGCACAGAGCCACAGGGCACGGCTGAGCACAGTGCACGTTCAGTGGCTGCAGAATCCGCTCCAGTGCACAGGCCGAGGAACGTGAACAGATGTGAACTCCCTGAGCACTGGTTATCTTAAGCAGTTATTCAATCATGAAGAAGGCTAATATTGAATCTCTTTGCTAATATCACCAGGGCTTCCGTTTGATTTTGCAGCTAAAGTCCGCTCATGCAGAAAGACATTATTCAATGTGAAAAGTGTCAATATTCTTCTGTACTCACAACACACCGAACAGTTTATACGTATTAAAAAAGTCAGATGTTAACAAAAAAGTATTTCCTGTATCGACCGCGGAGGGGCAGGGCCAAAGCAAATGCAGTCTTGTTTCATCCCTGTCCATTGGGATACAAAAGTGTTGGGTTTTTGAAAGAAACATCAAAAATGAAATGGTTGGATAAAAACTTCCAACCATTCAACCAAATTAGACTTGAGAAAAGAAAAGCATCTTGCTATGCTAATATAGTACGTTTTATTGGACGCATATATTGCATACATCACACAAGGAGCCATTCAGAACAGTTTCCAGAGTGATCATTATAGGAGGTACAGGGTATTTGCTGTTTGCATTTTATAGCCTAGTTGAAGTCTATCAAAAAATACTGCAACCAGGTTATAATTTCACATATTTCTTCACTTCGAAATTCAACCCTTGATATTAATATATACTATTGACAAACATTCTGGCAATAAATATAGCTCATGCTGTTCGGTTAGTGATGTGGGAATTCAGTATTTCAAATTACTGCCGGTAGAGTGGATCAAGACGAGATTAAAGAGCACTCAATTACAGTTAAATGGGAGTAACTGAACTATTAAATTGATTTCTTCATCCTTTTTTTCATTCTGCCAAATGAGAGGAGGGAGAAAGTTTCCAGCACATGGTCCCAGCTGAGACTAATGGAATAACCTGGAAAATATTCTCAGAAAAGGCTTTTGCTGATTGCATTCAAGACAAAATAACAACGGCCATGCCTTTTTTTTTTCTCGAAAATGCTCCATGGCATTCTGTGCCCCTTGCTGGACACCAATAGGCTTCAAGGAAAAACATGCAAGAATGTGTTAACAGAGCCATACCTCCTACCAGGCCCGTGGTAACCAACCATGTTCCTTCAATTCAACCCTAATTTGGCACACCTGACTCTACTCAGTGAGATCTCTGGCACACCTGACTCTCCTGATCAGCAGCTCAGTGAGATCTCTGGCTGTTGAATGAAGGTGTGCTTCGTTAGGGCTGAAGCGAAAACCATGTACTTTATAAACCTGGAATGGCTCTTTTTACAGTAGTCTGGTTTCCGGATTTGTTAGGACGGAGTGTAGCACAGTGGGTATGGAACTGGGCTTGTAACCGAAAGGTCGCAGGTTCGATTCCCGGGTAAGGACACTGCCGTTGTACCCTTGAGCAAGGTACTTAACCTGCATTGCTTCAGTATATATCCAGCTGTATATATGGATACAATGTAAAATGCTATGTAAAAGTTGTGTAAGTCGCTCTGGATAAGAGCGTCTGCTAAATGCCTCTAATGTAATCTAATGTAATGTTAGGCTTTCTGGATTTTACCCAGTGCAGTTATGCAGCTAACTCAGCAGTCCTCAATCTCTGAGCTGTTGGCTGACTGGCTTGTCTGGCCTGTTCAGTTTTGATTGCCGAGTGAAAATCCATCTCCATGGTGATCAAAAGGAGCTTGTAATTGTAGGGAGGAAGATGAGAGCTGTGGAACCCTGTCAGAAAGTGGGCGGGGCCAGAAGGCCAGTGACATGTGACCGTAACAAACTGTTTCATCCAGTCAGAGGGGCAACAAGAGCGAACGGCACATTTCACTTTAAATTTTCCCAGGGGAAAATAATCCCTGGTCATAGTTAATTTTAGTCCACTCAGAATTTATCAACATAAAATCTATTTTAAAGAATCACGAAATAAAACCACAGTCTGAGGTACAATGTTACATAATGCTAAACCCTTTTGTTATATAATGTGCTCTTTGGGATCCAGTGGCCTGTAGCAAAATTAATTGGGGATAACTTAGTTTGTCAAACTTGACAGAATATAAAAAATGATGAGCCCGAAATTACAAAGCACTCTTATAGCAGGTTTCATTCTGTGAGCCGGCTTTATAGTACCCGTATAACTAATCAGCAAATGTTTCACAACCAGGAATAATGAAGACTGTCCTTTCAGGTGCAGCAGTTCAAAAAGCCTTTCGCCCTTTTAACTGTATCGTTACACCAAGAGTTAAATCAACCAGACCGCTAAGATTTTCTACAAAGTCTGGCGTAATAATTTTAATTCAGGGGTTTATTCAAGAAAATCAAAATGCACACTACGAGTACATTTTTCATTATTTTTTTAAATCTGTGAAACATAAATGTGACAGTGATTAAAAAGGCTATCATGCTCTTACAGACGTTGTCACCCCGTGCCGTAATTCGGAAAAACAGACGAATGACAAATCTGAACCTTCAGCGCAAAGAGCTTTTTAATGTAGCCATTAAATTTTAAGGTTTTCCGTGTTTTTGAAGGGATGAGGGGGGACCTCAAGCAAAAATGGAGCCGTGTTGTCTACATTAATGTTGTGCAATTCAAGGGCAGAGTTTTTTTTTTTTTTTAATCCCTTCTGCACTTGTGTTTTTAATGCAGAAGTGGCATGGGAGTATAAAGTGTGTTGGAAACAGACAAGCTTGTGGCCCAAATAGACGTAGATAGGTGAACAGGGACATGCATGGCTGACCTACCACTTCAGATGAATCACACAGATATGCTGCATTATGCAGAGAGCTTGCAGGACAGCTGGCTAATCACACGAACGCTAAAGCATTATTTTAACATAAATCTGACCTTCTACGTTTAAAAGAAACCCACTATCTTCAGATAGCAGTGTGAGACAAACACTCCACTCCCCCATGGCTGACACAGGTCAGGTCAGTTATTTATGAATATGGTACTCACAAAATCTTGGACAGTAAAATAACAATTTCACAACATAGAGTGTTGTGGTTGTTCTATAACTGGCTATCCATCCATTCAAGATTGGGATTTTGTGGTGAAAGCATTTATCTAGACAGGACAAGTGCTGAAAACTAGATAAACACATACACATAAACACATAAATCCCTGCAAACAAGGGATTTTGTGAAATCGGGTAAAACTTTGCTTGATGGTGATTTTTTTTTTTAGCATATGGTGATTTCAAATTACAATCTTTAGGACTTTTGGATTTTTTGCTTTACCTTTATTCCGCCAGGTATGATGACCTGCGCACGCATGTAGCTTCTTATATGATATCACTAATGGAGATGATGTGCTGATTACTATGAACGCGCGTTTACGGGTGCGCGTGCACATGATAGGCATGTATACAGGAACACGTTCAGCGTAATATCAAATCTGATACAGCACGTCCGGTCCAATTTACAACCAATTTATCCAAGATCACTTCTCTGTGTACATCCTACACGTTATCTGTTTTCTCCCAGTCAGGAGCCCTTTAAACTGGCGGGTGAAACGTTGCCAACTCGTTACTCGTCTCTTACTGCTGTCAGGCCAAAGATTATGCGTTTTGACAAGAGTCGGCCATGTCAGGGATTAATGGGCTACTAGTCCACATGGAGCATACACACATACAGTACGACCAAAAAGCACGTGCAGTAGCTACATAGCCCACCACCTAATTTCGGAAAATACACCGTCACACTTTGGCGGAGTTCGTGCACCACTAATTTACCACTTATTTGACCCTTCTGAATGTTGCCGATTACCCAAACGGAAGTACTGTATGTACTGTCTTGCTCGACAAATCTCAAAAACTCAATGAGCTTGGATTTATGTGGAGCGTTGCATTAAATCCTTCCTGCACGTGACACATTTACGCAATATACCACATATAAAAACAATCTGAGATGGCCAAGCCAAAATGAAGTGTAGGCTATTGCAAAAAGCCGACCAAACACCGTTTTCATTTAGTAAATCTTTTCAATGGTTGACTGAGCGATTCGATTTTAAACTTCAGAAAAATGTCTAATTGCCCCCACAACAAGCTCTTCCAGTTGTAAATTCAAGACATAACATTACAATGTCATCTATCTTTCACTAAAAAAAACCCATCTGATTAGGCTATAACCTCAGTACCATTGGTGTATTTTGTAAGGTGAAATTCACGACAGAATAAGTTTTTACAATTGGCCCACTGAGCGAAGTGGTGCAGTTTTTAAACATTGTGAAACATCGCAACATTTTTTTTAGCTCAGCAATATTCGCATATGAAACGACAAGCAACTGCACAGAAAACGCACCTAACGGGCAATCACACATTATATCCAATTTGAAGTGCAAAAACGGTAAAATTGTACATACTCCAATAAATAGTAATCACAGTATCGTTGAATCGGGCAAAAATTAGTTATCACATTCACTCTAATAGCGGTACAGAAAAACATTAAGGTTCTATCGTTTTATGCTGATTTACCGGCTTGCTCTTACCTTAGTAAAAGTGCTATTTCCCACGCGAAGAATCCCCTCATGGCTACAAACTGTAGCCTTTTCCGAGTCATCTCTAAACTTCAATATCGAAAATGCATACTGGAGCAACTTAGACCAGATGCGTTCTCAGAACACTTCAGGTTTGTGAGCGTTAGTGACTGTTCTCTCCAGAATCCAACAAAAGCCACGCAGGTTTCTATTTATTTGTACTTATTTCTTTTTACCCTTCTTTAAAAAAATAAAATTATCTTAATGTTGCACCATTGGCATATAAATATAAGCGGTCATAATATAGCCACGATTAATTGCACAGTCGAAGAGAACAACATCGAAACAGAGCGATTGTCAGCCTCTGTCTAAAATAGGCAGCAACATAAAACATCACGATGCAAGGTGCTTCACATTTCAAGTGTCCGTACTACGTCAGCCCGCCCAGAATGGCTGTTGACTGACACAGAATTCCTCCAGTCATTCCGTACCATTACAGTAAGCGCGCGCTTCAGCGAGTCACCATTAATCAGAACGTTTTCGCTCTATTTATGTCGTTATTCACGAACAAGGGTAGGTTGCCAGGTTGTCGTTTTTTCTCTCTTTCTCTCTATATATATTTATATCGATATAAATAGTTTATGTATTGATAAAATTAATTGTTGATACATTCGCAAAAGAAGGCTATGTATTGTATCTGTTTTCATAACTGTCGATTCAGGTGTAGTAGAAACTGCTTCGTAAGCTATTTGTTTTGTATAAAAGCGAATATTTGAGCTATATAAACACCAAGACAAAGATAGCTACATTTATTTATTTATTTATTTAAACTTCGTTACTTTTTGAGTTTCAGCTTTCAAGTGTCTCAGACATTGAGTTGCCCATAAATGAGTGCTGTATCTCCGACAGTTCTTATCGGTGAAAGGCTAGTCTAGACGGCTGGGGGCGGGGTCATTAAGGTTGCATGCAGAGCACTTTCAGGTGCATTGAAAAGAAATACATTCCTCTTCCGTCTGACATGGGCAGAGATAAGCCGTTCCTTGCAAAAATAAATAAATAAATATATACAGCTTATTGAAAGTGTATGAAAAGCACTGGCTCTGATTGTTGTGGGCTTCTGTAGTCAAAGCTGTCACACTAACATAATTATGAGCACACTGAAGAAAACATAAGAAACGGTTCAGGCTAGTTGGGTGAGTTCACATTTTCAGTGTGAAAACACTCAGATATAACAATACCCAGACGCAAGAGAAACTTTTTTTTTTTCAGTAAGTTTTTCCTCAGTGAGATCTTGAGATAAATGTGGCTGATATTTTATGTTATAATTTCAGACCTGGAAGAGCATATTTATTTATTTGTAAAGAATTTTTATTCTGGACAGATGTGCTATGTTCTGCTCTCATTTGAAAACACATTGCTTCCGTATTTGTCAGATATGAATCATTCTTAGCAGCGTTCTTCCAATCGAATGTATATGCAAGTGTTGTTGTAGATACAGTACATGCTCCATATTACAACTCCCCCCCTTTAAGGTCAGTTGCACGAGACCCCTATTATAAAATAAAGAAAATCCTCTACTATAAGGTTCTCCTGTTTAAGTAATCTTTTTTTTAAAATGGCAGTTGTATAAGTGTGTAACAGAAAATATTTGGCGTGTTATTTGCGATACAGATGGATGATGTCTGGCTCTTGCCCCCCCCCCCCCCCCCGAGCTGGTGTCCTGCAGCATACAGATGAATAGCCATGGCTAACCGTCACATCAGAGCCAATGACTTGTTGCATCAGTCCGCAGGTCGATTTTTTTGTCATTTTGAACAACGTCTCGAGGCACTGAGAGAACGCGTCTCGGTACTGGGGCTGACAGACCCTTCTTCTATCACCACGAAAGAGCGGACAGAGGCAGCTCGATCTCCGCAACATGTCCGTTTAATGGGCGCAAAGCAAAAAAAAAACGCGGTTAAACGGGCTCTTCAAGGAGCACATAAAATTGGCATTCAGTTGTAGAAAGAAACATGCTGATTGCTTGTGCTTCCTCACAATATTTGGCTTCTTTTCGAATATTTGTAAATAATGTATCATGTGTACATGAGTAATATATCCAGAAAACAAAAGCAATACATTCATAGAACTAAACTATTCACTGGATTGGTACTACTTCATGTCAAATATTTTAATGCAAAAAGAACTATTGCCAGTAGCTGGGATTTCTGGACTGTCTGACCTTGCATACTTCACTGTGTCCCTTACGGTGTTTTTTCCCTAGTCCTTGCTAGAGACATGCCATATTTGATTTTATTCTGTATTTGTCCAATATTCTGCGAGCTGGACTGTTGCTTACTTCAGAAGACAGACTGACATACTGGTGCTGACACTGTCCTTTTCCCTAGTCTCCTCCATTGGATTTCATTTTCAGTGATGTGTACTATCTGTAAATGTAAACCTGGGCTGTATTAAGTTTTATTATTATTATTATTATTATTATTATTATTATTATTATTGCTGTATCTTTGGCAGCTTTTACACCCTTTTAGGCAATCATTTTGTCTGAATGTATTTCAGCCTTTTCTACTGTACATCCCCCCTGTACTCCACGCACCACTAATTAATTTCTCATGAATAATATATGATTTAGAATAACACTGTAAAATATGCAAAAACATCCTTGGATATGTGGTACAGTAATGGATGGTGAGTAAGTGCTATGTGGAGTAGAGAGATTTTTTATTTGCTATTACGCATTTATGGTGACAAGCGTCTTCCTTGGAAGGGGAAATTTTTGAACAAGGACTAGTTTACATTCATTAAAATGATGCTTAAAATCACCCACATCATCTGATATATACTAATAATAATAATAATAATAATAATAAAGTCTTGCTGAGTCTTTGAGGTCTATTGAAGATGCTTGTTAAATTGCTCATATCATGCAGATAATGGACACTGGATAATGTTCCTAATTCTATCATAGATTCACTATTAATTGACATTGAAATATAAAGATTGTTTCTCATTAACTTGTATTTTCCCTGTAACTTGCTTTACTTGTGCCAGGCATTGTATAACCACTGCTTCTGTTTGAAAGCAATCAAAAGGCACAAATCAGTGCTGTGCAGTGAAAATGTGTCTAGAGAGGGCTGACTGTATGAGTTTGTGTGTTTGACAAGGGCTTTTGTCATCCAAAAGGGCAAGTGGGTCATAAAATCCAACTGTGTGTCTTTTGGGATGTGAACGAAAGACAATTAACTACACCATCAATCAACAGTCAAACTGTTGCTTTCACAAAAGAAACAGGTGTAGCTGTTGTTACAGAAAGGTATAGCACAGCTACACATAGCACTGACGTGCAATGATGAAATGGGAGTTTAAAGCCATGCGTAAAGGACACCTCTCATGACAAAAGAGAGCAAAGATCACTGAATGTGGCGAAGCAAATAAGATCTATCACTTCACTCCCTCTTCCACCAAAATTCATATCAGATCTGAGATTTGCAGCATTTAAAAGGTCCTCAAATTGGCAACATCTCTGCTAAGACTATTCTGCCTCTGTAGACATGATGATAAATCATTTTCCAGATTTACCCCTGAACTCTAAACCTATTACCACTGAACTGCTATAAGGAGGGGTGGTCATAGTAAAGGTCATGTACGATGGGAGGTGATGCCCCTGTTATCTTCTGAGAACTATAAATTAGAACTTAATTGTTATTTAGCCCATCAAAAAATGGAGGTGCATTGAATATCGGCTGCAGGTTACATAACTGAGACTTTTCAGTTCTGTTTTGTTTTAATCACGTTCAGAGGTCACATGATGTTACATTGCAGGGGAATGAATTGGCTGATTTAGCCGTTATGTACTCTTAAGTATTCAGCTGCTGAAGTGAAGTTATTTCAGTTATTTTTCATGCCTACCAATAATATTCAGCCATACAAACCACACGGTTTATTACAAATGTACATTGTTATGATGGCATTAACAGGTAATGATTTTGTTGCATCAGTTTATGTAATCGGTTTATGTAAGTGCTGAAAATCAAAGTCTTAGTCAAGCTTTTGTGAATATTGAAGTAATAATGAAAATCTTATTCATGAAATTAACTTTTTTTTTTTTTTTTAAACAATCTTTCTAGTGTTAACTGTGACATCCATAACAGCCGAAGAGCTATTTATAATACATGATTGCATATATTTATAGCCCTTTTTCTGAGGTTATTTAATGTCCTTTCGTAATAAATGATGGATCTTGATCCTTTGAAAAAATCATGTTGTCTGCTGCTTTTTGGCACTCGTCCTGACGTGCAGCGCAGGAAGTGCTTCGTCTCGTTCTCATGAGATTTTAAAACCTGCTGCATGACAGAAACACTCAAACAGGAAGTGGTGAAACCGAGCTTAATTCCAACCCTGTGGTGCTCCTATGGTTTGGAAGCACAACCCATAAACTGAAAAGCATCACGCAAACATTGGGGGTGATCGGTTTAGCTTGAGTGTTGCATGCATGTAGGTTTTCTCCTCCTCTTCTGGGTGTGCGATGGCATCCCCGTTGTGTAATGTGTACTTTTAATACCAGTAATAATAACAACCAGTCCAGGAAATTACAGCCATTGTTAGTAAGAAGGGGCGTAATCCTAGAAAGTGTAGTGCTGTATGTGTTTGTAATTACTGCAGGGTACATATAACAGGAAGTGGTTAAATGTCAACACATCATTTTACGGGTGAGAAACTGATCATTGCATAGTTATTATAGGCCAATATAAACATTCCTTCAAGGTTATTGCCATTGTAACTTGATATTTAGCATTTTATATGACCGTAATCAATACTTAAAAAAAGAAAAAGCATTTTTAATATGGACTAAAGCATAAAGCTCTGTTATGTGAAATATCCCTACCTCACCTGGCCAGTCCCTCACATCTAGGACAGTCCTCACAGCACACACGCACACGCACACACACACATGCACACACACACGTGCACAATAAATCATTTCTGCACTTATCTCCTGAGTGAGGTCAACCTTGGTGACTCGCACCAGGACACCTGGGAGATTTATACTAACAGCCACTCTGTGTGTGTGTGTGTGTGTGCGTGTGTGTGCGCAGGTGTGTGTGCGTGTGTGTGTGCGCGTGCGTGCACTTTCATTCATTTCATTCAGTGCATAAACTTAAAAATCTGGCCTGGATTATTACTAAGTTCTGAAGTTATACATGTCCCACCTAGGGTCGTCAGCCAGCCTAAGCGGGTCTAAGAATAATAACAGTAGGAAGTAGGTGTCCCCCAGTGTCTCTAAGAGATTCAATATTTACACAAAAAAAATAAATTTCGGTGGAGAACGCTTGTCACTTTTGGAAGTGCAGTACACGTGTCATGGATGACAAAAACATTTCGGTGAAAATATTTTTTTATTTGAACAAAAATATTATTTACTTTACTTTTATTGATTGTCCCTTGTAAGTGTATGTTTCTGCCTACCAGACTATAAGAAATTAAGACCAAAAAATGAATTTATAGGTCTTGGGAGGACATCATGCTTCACTAGTTGTCAGTATCCTACCCGCTATGGTTATGTTCTGCGATGCAGCAATATTTGCACAGTTCACATGAGACCACCTCCTCCCTTTCTAGTTGCTCCTACTGGTCAGGGTGTCTGTCTGCTCTGTTCCCCTATGGTGGAACGGCAGCCTCTTGACATGATTTCCCTTACAACTGTGTGCTTCAGGAAGAAAGAAAGAAAGAAAAAAAAAACACATTCTTGACTTGCCATTTTTTTCCTTCCTCACAGGGAGCTGTCTGTGTCCCAGTCCGCGGTGTCACTCTGAAAGCGTCTGAAAAAGCATCGCGCCTGCCTCCCCCGGTGAGTACCCGTCTCCGATAGACTGCTGTATTGGGAGAACTTTGCAGACATCTTGTGTGTTGATGGCTTTTATGGAGTTTCTTAAGTATTCGCTGCAGAATACTTGTTGCCACATGCTAGGAAAATCTTTAGCAATAGTAGAAATTATGTTAATTTGGGGGTGGGGGCGGGTGGGTACATAACAAGGCTTGAATTTCTTAAATAATCCTACTTGACTGCATCAAAGCTATCATATAACCGTCACAGCAGTGGTATGTGAGTGTTTTTCTTTCTATTCAATTCTCGTCCCTGTTGAGTTTACAACAGGCAGCAGATGAATGGGTTCAAGTGAAGATTTTTATTGAAGGGTATAATTTAAGACTTTATACGTTCATTAAACCATGACTGAATCTCACACCATAACTCTGTTACCGGGAGAATAGGCCTGCCTGGTGTATGTTGGCCAGAGTATAAGATTGATGATATTTCATAAGCTCTTGATGTTCTTCACTGTGTGAATACAGTCCGAGAATGCTTGATGCCTTGCTTGAGTATCCGGATGGGAAAAGTCTCTGGATCCTTGGCTATACCCATACTGCCCCACACCATCTGTTGCCATCTAAGACTCATGTTACTTTGCAAGAAATCTCTGAATATGTGACGCATTGCTGACTCAGCAAATACCGTTTAAAAATTCAGTTGCAATGTTTATCGCGTTCCACCCAACTGTCAGCGCGTCAGTGTTCTAGAACTCCACTGCTTTCAATGACCAGTAGTGACTGTGACATCAGCATTAGAATGTTCAGACAAGAGACTGCAGAGTTTACCCTATTCATTCTTAACAAGAGTTCCTCTGACATCACTGCTTCCTTTCAGACCCTATTTACAATGAATTGTTTTCATTATTCAAGTGAGAATAAATATTTGTTTTTTTTTTCCTCTCCATTTTCATATTCATCAACATGGTAAATCCTGTCTTTTCGTATCTCCATTTTTACTCTTATAATGTCACGCTCTCTGGCTTCCTCCAGTGCGGCATGCTGGTGTTGCTGTTGGTGATTGTGAGCACTTTTGTCATATTTATCACGGACGCCACATTGCTGCTCTCACACGCTTGCTCAAAGCTGTATGACCATTTAGTGTCATCGCAAACAAAATAATACATCCAAGTCATGCAAATGGGATTAAAAAAAAAAAAAACCTATATACAGATAAATACAATGACAATCCCCTAAATCTCCCCTCATTAATGTGGTATATGATCCTCCTGTACTGTATGTTTTCATAAAGTCATAATCTGGAAATAAAGAACTGGGTTATGTAATGAAAGAGTGAGTGTCCTGACCAGGGTGAGTGACAGATGAGATCTCTAGCCCTTCTTCTGCATGGTTGTGAATAGCCATAGTATTAAGGGTCCTGCTTCTATTTGCTCATTTAATTAGCAGTTATACCAGATGACACGTCTGTTTCTTAGCAAACTCTGAGCAGGTGATAACCCCATGACAGTTGATTTGCGGATGTTTAATCAAAGATGAAAAACTAAAAATGGGAGGTATTGCGCCTCTGCAGTGAATGTGATAATGTCGCTGCGGCACTCTGAGAATTGTGTGCGTTTCCTGGCAATTAATAAGATCTAATTATGAATATTGGGATGATAATCAAAATTCTAATTTTAATTTTATCATCAGAGGGACATAACATGTTTCTGGGGGAAATGTTTTTTGACAAAAAAAATTATTCTGATTATTCAAATCCACATTCAGTGATTGCCCCGACTTCCAAATCTGCATCATTGATTATCTCTCAATGAGCACAAGACCAAATCCAGAATGAGACCCCAGTGAACACATACTGCCAGCTGCCCCTTAACCAAAATAACAACAACCCAACCGCTGCTTGGACAGTGATACTATACCTCCTCCCAGCTGTACTGTAGTACCATGCTTAAAGCACAAAATCCTGAAAATGAGTCTGCACAGACCAGTCAATTCTTATTAATTTCCCTTTAGATCAGATATGTTTCTGCCCTGAATGCATAACACCCCTGCCACATATAATGCATGCACCTTGGACCGCAGTACCAGTGAAATAACGGAGAACTGGAAGCTAAATGAAATCAACGCATTTCCCCCTCAGAACTCATGATAGCAGTGGCACTGCAAAAACTCTGCCAGCTAGCTGCTGTGTCTCGATGTCTGTCCACCGCTGTCACAGAGCATCCTCTGCGACCTCGTTTTATAAATTAATTTTTTTTATAATGCCGAAGACATTTATTCAAAGAAGCACCGGGTGCTAACTCTGCTGTTTGGCATTCTAACGTTCCGATAGCCGTAATTCCTCCTTATTGGTCTCCGGAGTCTTGTGACTGAAAACACTTTCTCCTCCCTTTGGGAGTTCTGTTCCCCCGTGGGTTTTTAGGACGGGCAGAGAGAAGCTCTTTAAGGGGGTTTGCCGGACCCCCCCCCCCCAAGAAATGGTGCATCCTGCATATCCAGTATAACCACTCTGGAGAACTGCTATATTTGAAATTGAAATCAATGCAAAGCCATTTTGGGTTCACTCTGTCATGTAATAATGTAATATACACTGGGGAGCTGGGGATCGTCGAGGAGCAGATGGAATGCAGTACTTAAAGCACTGTAGGGTTTATTAATACTTGTTACACTACATTTAAAACAAAATAATAGAACATACGGGAAGAAAGGTGGTTGTATTGATGTCATAGAGTACTGTGTAGAGTGCTGGACACCATCCTATAACAAAATATACAAGAATCATCATTACACTCCCCTGAGACACTGTGGCTTTTTTTGTTCACGTATAAGTACATACATTTCTATGGTTAAGGCTTTTCTCATGTTTCTATTGTAACAGATATAAAAGTCATATATTCTTTTATTAGGTGCTCTGCCATCCACTGGGTTTTTTGTCTCTTCCAAGGTCTCCAACACAGTGATAATTTTACAGTGTACAGAGTGGAGAAACTTATTTCTATGATATTTCATATTCATACCGTTTTATTTTATTTGACTGAACCAGCAAGTTTGACACCCGTATTTTTGCGTTTGCTGCTAGCGACATAGTGTAACTGCAGTTTTATTAATCTAAATTGGGGGGGGGGGGTGGGGGTACACTACTTGCTGATTTGTTGTGTGCTGCATTGTGAATATTGATTTCTTCCAGATTGCATTTTGAAGAGATGAGAATGGGGTGATGCATTACGTTTGTTAACATATTCCGAACTGCCATTATATCAGGAAATGTCATGCTGGTTTTGAACATGATTAACAGTAGATTCCTCCAAGGTCAGCTATGACATTGACTGAATGCTGCTTTTCAGTGTGTGTCTGTTCAATCCATGTACCAGTACCTCATAATCCTTGTGCAGTTTCTAGGAAGTGATTATCGTGAGATATCATGAAATAATAGTGTAACTGTGGAATAATGCTTGTTGAAGCTTTTGATTCAACTAAGCAGTCTTAACCATTAGCAACATGCCATTTTTATCAATTGGAAGAGAATCAGAGATTATTTCATTGAAATAATCCTCAAATTTGCTGTGAAACTTTGATGAAGGCGGTGGCATTTATATATTGCTGAAGGGTTATTAGCAGTTTTTTGTAAAGATAAACAAGCTCATTCCTTGTGCGTCTATTGTATTCTGTTACATGAAATAGCTTTCTTGGTTTTGGCTGGCAGGGGTTCATATCAGTCCACATCAGCATGAATAAAGCACCCAGTTCTAAACATAAGCAAGAATGCTTTTTGAAATCTGTAGCTTTGATTTGATATGAATGGCATCACTGCCATCACCTGTTTTGGAGTGGTATTGCATGTCCCTTGAACAAACCAGTGTGCGCATATAATCGCACACACTCACGCATTGATCTATCTATGGCTTTGACTGAGCTTATATGGAAAATAACTGGGTTTGAAAGTGTAGTTTTAGATGTAGCATAGCCATGGCAAGAAGCACTCCTGTGTCAGAGTTAGTTGAGTGAAGATTCCATGTAAACAGGTGTGCTCTCTGTCCGAGGATCCCATTAACTGTTACAAATGGGGTCCACATAGAACAATATACAAACACACACAAAGCGTGTGTTTGTAATGTAATGTAATGACCAGCAAGGATGGCCCCCTTCAGTTCAACAGTACACATAATGAAACGTACTTACAAAAAATAAAGAAACGGACCCCAAAAATGAATTATTAACAAGTACACAGTGTGTTTTATTTATGCAAGCAAATTGTTCCTACAGTTCAAAAAAAGCCACCGCCAAGCTGTTGGCACATTTATGTACAAAACAGATTCATTTTTATAGACTCCTACAAAGCAATCTGTGTGAAAATACAAAAAAGACTAATACAAGGAGAACGCCAAAAAGCATCATCAGGTTAATACTGAATACGCAACACCATTACAAGAATCAGTTTCAGACATGGTCTGGAAATCATCACAAACTATAGAGAGACATCTAATCAAACACTACAACCTAATATCATTTCCCATAATACTGTTAGCAGAGGAACTGTAATACTGCACATATAATAACACAGTTGACCCAGCAAGACAGTCAAAGTGTAAAAAAGAAAAAAAAAATTGAATTGGTAAAACTATTACCATTTAATGCATAACCATGCCACAAATAACAACTAGATTCACTGTCTTTACCTAGTACAAGATTTGTTCATAACCAATGTTGAATGACTAGTTATATTACAGAGATTCAGCTCTGATATGAAAAGAAATGCACTTACACCAAGAAAGAGCTCACAATGGTTTTAATAAGTGCACAAAACTAGTTTTCTGAAACACTGACAAAACAAGAGTTGCCAGGCAACGAAATGACATGACACCACTGCAGTCCTATAGCGTTATGAGTAGGCAAGACAGACTTAAAATCTGTCCCATGGCCTGGCAGATTTTTTATTTTTATTTTATTTTTTTGAGCGACATTTAATGTTGTACAGTAAATAGCTTAGCAATTGTTTTATCTCTCAGATGTGACAGTCCCTCCTCACTTTAGCACCACCAAAAGTATATAGTCACCAGCTCACCTTGATTTAGTCACATTTTAAAACTGATATCTAAACAAGTGTATACATTTATTTGGAAACATTTATCACCCAACCACCGAGATGTGCTTTTTTGTACAAAAATCCTATGAAATGACCTGAAATTAAGTGTTTGCCTCAAACGTAAATATTTCTACACAGATATATATATATACAGCGCAGAATACTGACAAAATTAACTGCTTTTAACTGTATAGGTGTGTTTTAAAAGTTCTACTTCAAAACAAACAAACGAAATACCATATAAGGATTATTTGCATGTGAGTGTATGGCTTGCAATGAATTAAAATATAATTACAGTCTGTCCAAGGCAAACCCTAAAAGGCTGACAGATGAGAATGGGTTCATGCTTGGCTACTCTTTTCTGTAAAGCACCTTTATCCCTCTTTCGACATGCCATGTTAGCGCTCTCTTCTGTTACGGACACTCATATTGTCATTTATCAACATCTTAAAAACCGGCTTGGCACACGGAGCAAAAAATAATAATAATAAAACAATACAAATATCCAGTTTGGTCAAGCTAAGACAGCGTGTAAAGAAGCCACTTTATGGTTCAGTTAAATCCATTGCATTACCAGCACGGGCAGAATACGCTGGAAAATAATCCGTACATTTATGCCAACCCGAAATCGCATGGCGTAAATGCGTAAATTTGGGCTAAATTCGTATGTTCAAATTTCCGTAATTTATATAATCTTCAAAACACACTACGGACCCATGGACGGGCATCTTCAAGAAATATATGGTAATGAACTTCACTTTGGGGCAAAATATGTGGTAAAGTTCTTTGGCGTAACTATTTGATGCAAATCTGGCACTTACACTATAGTTACATTACAAATGGCACGAAGGCGTAACATTTACACCAATGCTGAATGCCGGGTGGTTCATAATGCTTTTCGTTTAAATGTTCCACTATACAAATTCGCTGACATTTTGGTTTCTGGATAGAAAAGGATGACCTGTTTATGTGTGAGGTGTCACATAAATCGCGTGACCCTTTGGAAATGTGTTTGAAACTATTTAACCCCAGGCAACATCCCACCAAAACAAACAGAAATGAGTGTCGCCGCGGGAAATAAATCGCACTACAGATTAAGTCATAAAATGCCATGACAGCTGCCGTGGGATGACACGTCACACATTGGGAAATGAAAGGACTGAGATGTGTCGTCTCTGATGTGAATCTGAAAACGAGGCAGTACGTAGTCGAAGAAAAGAAAAGAAAAGAACTCAGTCCTGTAAAGAGGTAAAGAGCGGTCGTCAGGAACGCTGTTAGGGCGACGGTACGGTCCCCCTGACCACCTTACTGAGACACGCCCATAAACTCAGTGTAGCCCCGCCCCGCCCCCCGTACTGACGTGAGCAAGGCAGGGACTAGCGCGTGTGCTTTATGTGTAGGCGTTGAGTCGCTCTTTGGAGCGGGTGGAATGGATATCGTGAAGCTCCTGCTCTTCCTTCGATTTGATATCCTCGTACTTCTGCATTCTGCACGCATCTTTCACGTAAGCCCAATTGGCAGAGAGCACCATCAGATAGTGAATCTGAAAAAGAAAAACATTGCCTCGTGTTAGTAGCCTATAAAGCAGGTGTAGAAGCCTAGTTGACAATATGGTTCACACTGCCCAAAACCTGTATTCATTGATAATTGTGACGTAAAAAAACACACACCAAATTAGCGGATCCAATTTTCAATAAATAAAAGGGTGGTGGGTACATTATTATACCGCCTATTTAACACAGTGCGTGTCATGAATTCCGCATAGACTTTAGTTCGCGATTAGTGCAAGACATTGGATGGCTTTGTAGTCTGCGCAAGTAAGGCCTCTGAATTAATAGAATTATGTCACTTTGACAACACTGAAAACACCATGGCTTCCCCACTCGTTAAGGGCAACGAGCCTGAGTAAATCCTCTTGACAGCTCTGTGTCCTGTTGAAAAGTTTCCTTTCGAGATGTGTGCAGTACTTTCCCAGACCTTTAACCTTTATTGTGACAAAATTTAGGATCAGAAGAGATGCGCTCATCACCTGTTACACAATGACGCAAAACAGAAAAGTATTTTCCACCATACAGACGGCATCTGCTAAGACCGTGTGAGGCCCACGCTTAGCACTCATTTCACACAATGTTACATTTCAGAAAACAACCAGCAGGTGGCAGGATTGTACTGTATGTTGGAAATGTGAGGCTCACCAATGTGCAGCTCGCCAGTGAATGTGTGTTTTAACTCCTGACTATAATTATTCTGAAAATAAATCAGTAAACAATTTTTGAGGACTTGGAACAGGCCTAAAAATATATGTGTGCGTTATTTTTCTTCAGTAACAATACAAAATACTGCTAAAACATGTTTTGAAAAAGCATGCAGTACAATATAACAAAAGATCCTCTTTGTTTACTTTTCATAGTCACAATATGCTGTGTGTTTTTGTATAGATACAACTGTCCGCTTGTGAAGAAGATACAGATAACTATTCTTTCCCATAAGTGTAATGTGGTTGTTTCTTTAAGTGCATCATTGTTCAAGCTAAAAGATAAAACTAATAAATATAAAAGCAAACAAATGAACTTCTCTTATGTAAAATGCTGCCCTTTCTATTTCCCATTTGATTGTTCTCAACCTATAGTGGCCATAATTTAATTTCAGGCTGAGGAGTTTATATCACCTACAGAGTTTATATCTGGCTTAAATTAATCACTTAATTTTCCTCATATTGAAAATCCTCACAGGATGAACTAATAATGACTCTAAATGTCCAAATATATTTGTTTTAGTATTTATAATTGCAACAATTCCCCTTTTTGCTGAAAGTGAGGTTGGTAAGGAATATTTATTTTACACCTTCTACAATAAAAACTGGACGCGAACAAAAGATACACCACACTAATTAGCAGAAAGAATCTAAGTAATTTGTTTTTAGTCTAAATTGTCCTGACGCGGCGACGAGCATTTCGGCTCATTAAAGTCGACGCCATCGTCCCCCGAACGCTCGCTGCCTTCCCCCTTCTTGGAAGACTGTTGCCTCGCAGTCACTTTAGCCGCGCTTTCAGCGAGCGCCTGGCCTTTCCAGCCCCAGTTTCCATGGCAACCATATGCCGTGCCGTTTGCGGGGAGACCATCGTCTCTCTCAGGAATGGCGAGTCTTTGTACTGCAGCAAAATATTACCTCCCAGCTCATTCTCTCAGCCCGCAATAAAGCGCGGTTTTTTGGTTTGTTTTTCTTTTTACACCAAAGCCGTTAATCGCGTTTATTACAGCTCAAAAGGGCAATATTTTCAATCAACCTTTGACTTATAAAGGCGCTGTCCAAAATGCAAAAAGGTCACCAACCTTCAATGCGTTTTAACCGCGGTGTGCAATTAGAACATTCATGATAAAATTCATTTCTCGTGCATATCGTTACGTGTTAATTGTATTGATAATGTTCTCATCAAGACGAACAGTGCTATTTGACAGTTAATTTGTTCTACTATCACATTCTGAACACGTCTTTGACACTAATCAGATATGTACTGTTCTTATGAGTAATGAGTTTATGCTTCATTAACTGTAACATTGACAGCAATCAGATATTTACTGTCGTTAATAGCTTGTATCAATGATCATTGTGATTAAAAGTCTTTGGAAAAACATGCATCATTATAATTGTAATGAAATGATTTACCCTCACTGTGGCTGTGGTCATTTATTTAATTTTATTTTTTGGTGGGATTTTTCAAGCCTCACTGGCCATCGAAAGAGCATTATCTGTGTGTGTTCAGAGCAAGGAAAAACATTGCAGAGGGGGGTACAATGGAATCACTGCAAATAACAACTAACATTCACCCCGAGATAAAAAGGCAATATATTCTGTCTCCTCACCATGGCAATGACGGCTGCCCCAGCTCCTGCCAGAGCGCAGATGAACAGGTGAAAGGTCAGGTCCAGCTGCACGGTGTTCAAATAAAACTTTATTAGTGACAGGAGTGAGGGCATAGACACTGCTCCACATAGCATCCGAGTCATGGGCTCTTATCTGTCAGTCAGTCAGTCAGTCAGTCAGTCACTCAGTCACTCATTCACTCAGTCCCGTGTGTCATACAAACGAAACATTGCTTGATCGTATTTCAAAACAAATAACACAATTTACACATGGCATCGTTCAAGACCCTTTCATTTTCATGAATCCGTTCCTTTCTAAAGAAAATGGCGGAAGATATTTTGTGCTTGCGTTGTTGCTCCTAAAGTTCAGTCCTTATATGCGATTTGCCCACCATTTTGTCCTCTGCAGGTTTCTCCCATCAGTAATCTATATCCCCACAGTCTATAATACACTACAATTCTGTAGCTGTTGTACAGGATGCACCAGTGCTGTTTAAATTCACCTCCAGAACTGCAACAGTCAAGCTTGGGATGGCTACATAAGCTTCCGTCTGTGCACATATATACGTATAGAACTGACCTCATTTGATTCGCACATTTTGAAGAACTTCTCCGACCCAGTGCAGACCTTCTTCTCCTCGCCGATTGTCACAATCCCTGAAATAAAACATTCGCAGGATCCAGTGACTCCCCTGAAAGTACTGCTCCACGGCTTAGTGTCTGCACCACGTCATGTATCCTGAACCTGCTTTCCTAGCATCAGTCAACACACAGACTGCGGTCTACGATACGACTACAAAGTAAAGTCAGAAGGCTAAAGCTGTTTTTGCAATATGACATACTTTTTTGAAAATTGTGTATATGAAGAAATGACACGTATACTAAGCAGAGGCTTGGACCACTGTAATGATAATCCAGCCATCCATCTGTTATCTATACCAGCTTATTCCTGGTCAGGGTCGCAGGAGGTGCTGGAGCCTATCACAGCATGCATTGGGCACGAGAGGCAGGAAAACAGCCTAGACAGTTCACTAGACCATCGTAGGGCACAATAATAATAATAATAATAGTACAAGTTCTAGATATTTCATTGTATTTATATAAAAGCAGGCACGCTTATTGGCTTGTCTCAGTGCCCTGCGTGTAAACTGAATCGCTGCTGGGGCGGTGAACTGGCGCACCGAACTGGCGCAGGTCCAGGCACAGGTTGGCCCCCTCCACGGCGGTGGTGTTCTGGCAGACGGTCCAGATGTTGAAGTACATGAAGACGGGCAGGGAGGTGAAGGCCGTCAGGCCCAGCCAGGCCAGCATGAACACGTAGGTCAGCATGATGAACTACGGCGGGGAGAAAGAGCGCGTCCCGTCAGTCAGAAACCCGCTCGCGCAGCGGCGACACGCTCACCTGACACCTGCAGGTTAGGGCACCTGGGCAACAAGCTCTACATACACTCTCTGAAATACAGGTACAGCAGGGGTACGGTCTTTTTCTTTAAGGATCAACTTTCCAAAACGTATGCTATAAACGTAATGTTCTATTAGGTTAGTAATAAGTACCTTTTACAAGCAGAACGGATACGGGGCGACATAGCTCAGGAGGTAAGACTGATTGTCTGGTAGTCGGAGGGTTGCCGGTTCAAACCCCGCCCTGGGCGTGTTGAAGTGTCCTTGAGCAAGACACCTAATCCCTAACTGCTCTGGCGAATGAGAGGCATCAATTGTAAAGTGCTTTGGATAAAAGCGCTATATAAATGCAGTCCATATACGAATGAATTATGTATGGCTGCCTATGGTTACAAATTTATGTACCTACAGGGTACCCGCAGTGACTTATGCTTGTGCGTTTTTGGGCACTATTTTTGTACCTTTTTTGGTGAGAGTGTAGACAAAGCTCAACAGACAGAATACTATCAAAAGTCATAACATATATTCTCATCTTTCAACATTAAATATGTATATTTCCAAAAGCAATCCCATTCCAACTGTGGCCACCAAATATCCTTGGCAAATCAGGGACGCGACACTGATATACTGCTCTGTCAGACGCGCGGTGTAAACCCCTCCCCCTTCCTGCCGTGTGCGCGTACTGCCCCCCCCCCCCCCCCCCCCCCCCCCCCCCCCGTACCCAGGCGCTGACGCAGCGGCCGCAGGTGGTGATCTTGAAGTCGCCGTACAGGTCCCTGATGGCTCCGGTGGTGAAGAAGCCCTCCACCATCAGCAGGATGCCGTACACGAAGAACGCAGACGCGATTCCGTAGATCACGTATTTGATGATGTCGATCCTGCAGAGGGATGGAATGCTTAATGGTGCCCTGCACATACAGGTATAGCGTAATGTTTAAAATAAATGGATTATACTGGTCATTATAGTAATAATAATGCATAAGGATTTACACTAAATGCTTACAGTAAATACACTCGTAAGGAAAGGTAGGACTAGACAAAACGCAGTGTCACCGTGGCACGGTGGTTCATACAGGAATGGGGCCGTGGTGTGAATGTCTCGGGCCTGGGTGTGAAACGGCAAGCGTGTTTTTCGCCCAGGAGAGGCGGCGGGACGTTGTGTTTACATCTTGAGGTGTGGCAGTTAGGGACACACGGGCACAGGCCTCTCTCTCTCTCTCTCTCTCTCTCTCTCTCTCTGTCTCTCTGTCTCTCTCTCCCTCCCTCCGCTGGCACGGCTCTGCTGAACAGGTGCGCCCGGGACGTCCCGGAGAGATTTGAGCGCGCCCAGCTCTTCCCCTGCGGGACTGGGGGGCCAGCCCGATGCTGACGAGCATGGAAAATCGATTGCTCATTGTGTGCTTCAGCCAAGGCTGCCACGGGCACTAAATCCGTTTAAATCTCACATAAAATACATCGCACGCTAATATACTGCCTTGAAATGTCAAAAGTTAGGGATATACGACTGTCCATTTCAGAGAAACTGAGTGTAACTGAGGCAGAAAAACAGCGGACGGAAGAATAAATCTGCTGGACTGCTTCTCGTGGCATTTCAAAAAGACACCGTTCACAACACCTTCAAGGTGGAGGGGCAGTCACAATTAAAGTGTAAAAATGAGCGGCAGGTTTGAATTTAAAATCAGTTTAAATGAAATTTTTGTGGCTCAGTGCTATTTTGAGAAACTCGACCAAGGCTATGAATTTTTTTGAACAAAAAATGATGGCTTCAAAGATCCACTGAGCCATTCTTGCCAGCAGTCCAAAGCATGGAAATCAAAATGTATGAATGTATGCACCAGGAAGGCTGCTATGTACAGAATAAACCTCCCTTCACACACACAGGCGAACGTTTCTCTGAAGGGGAGAGGTTGAAGAGCAGGAAATCATTACAGAGGATTCACTAAATGAAAGAACCGGCTTCACAATCACAGGTTTGGTGCTGCAGGGGATGGTTCAGCTGCTATCGCAGCAAAGCACTGCAGCTTACACGCACATGTAGGCTAACCCATGTCAGGGGATCATCGTGTTGTGTTGTAAGCTTTGATGGGCCTTCACCCGTTTACTTCCAGTACGATCAATGAAAACGTGCAGGAGGGACGTGAGGTTTATGAATTTACACACTGTGCCATTCCAGGGCCTACACGGCAAAAACAAGCCATTTTACAAAATGGCCTTCGTGGCTGTGATACCCTATGGCAACGGAATTTATTATGCAATATATTTGATAAATCTGGAATGTATAATGACACATTTCACAAGTGTAATATATAGCAGTATCTGAAATTACACATGTCCAATATATTGTAAAGTTCTGCCGTATATAGCTAAAACACTGTATTGCTTATATGGCAATATATAGTAATATATTTTGAAATGTACCCTAGTTCTGCATGAGGTGTACTCACATAGTGAAGACGTCCAGAGAGTCCATTGGTCCTCTGACCACCTCGAAGTAGTTCTGCAGGATGGTGACGGTGCCGGAGAGGGCTTCATGCCCGCAGCCACAGAAGAGTGCCACGCCCGCGTAGAGCAAGATGGTGGCGATCAGCGACGGGTACGGAATGCCGCCCAGGCACTTGATGCAGCACTCGAAGCACCCTTTAAAAAAAAAAAAAATTAAGCAAAGCAGCAGGTCTCATTCGCAAGGACGCACTGGAAAAAGAACAGGTATAGCCCTTCAAGCTCCCTGAAAAAAACACAGTGAAAAAAGATTGTCATTGTTACTCTTGATGCATCCTGGAAAAGAGCGCGTTTTATTTTAAAAACAGTACGAAAAAACTCACGCGACCAGCGGGCCTGTTCGATTCCGGCGTGACAGTTAAGAATAGACGCGGTTTCTGGGCAGAAGTGTGCAGACGATTCTATTAAAATCTCCTCAGGAAAATGAATTGCCTTAATATGCAGTATTGATCTAATTGTAGATGCAGCATATAATACAACAAACGCTGCTGAAGACAAACAGGGTATTGTTTATGAGGAGCAGAGACAACGACCACCCATCCGTCAAATTAAAGCTTTTCACATCAAACCAGATTGAGCTGTAAGAAGCTATAGCTTTCAAGTTATATCTCGCATATGTCTTCATATGCTACTTTGTAGACGAACCATTGCTTACTTCAATAAGCAAAAAATGAATTGGGGCACTATAACCCCCAATTAATTTCCATGCCGCAGACCACTTTCTGCTTCCAAAGGCCAAAGGAATCTCCCTCATCACTCCAAAACATGCAGGTACATCCCATAAAGCACTTTGGTTTTGTGAGGCCGAATTCGAATCACAATGTCAGTTATGTCACCTGGTTCAATGTTGTTCCGTGCTACCGTCTTAGCAGAGATGCAGCAGACGAACAACAACGCGCAGACAAAATGTTGGTCTCATTTTTTTAAAAAAGCCCCCCAAAAAACCACCCCTCCGCCTGCGCCCTTTAAACACCAGCAATGTGTTGTGTCGGGGAAGATGTACGACCATCCCCACTTGACACCTGGGAAAATCCAGAGGGAAGGCCGCGTGCTGGCACACAGAGTGACTTATCGTTGAATCTTTTCGGCGTGATCTTCTGAGGAAGAAATCGGCTCTTTGTTCGCCCGCCTGCGTATCCCTTCATCGAAAGAGAAAAGGCTTCATTCTGTTCATCTCAGCGCTGAGCTGGATGCCAAGAATCTGGTCACCAAGAAGCAAGCCAAGAACCCAGCGTCTCTTCCCCTACTTATTCCACCCACAGCGAGACTGAGAATTTCACCAAAATATGCCTTGCCGAGTTTGAATCTAATCGCTGCATCTCCTGGCTGCTTTTCCACACAGCCTTTATTAATACCACAAATTTCTACTGTACAGACTTTTTTTTGTGTGTGAAAAGGACCAAACTTTATAACAAGACATTCTTTTTTGAATGTGCGCTTGCAGCATTGCAGCCAGCGAATCGGACATGGCTGGGTATACCGTAACAGAAACAGCTTTTGCCTGTATATGCTTTTCTTACCCACTGACAGGTGATATGGCACTTATGATAGGGCGACTGGAGTCAGCAGCAGAGCTCCTGTTGGCTTAGGACAAAGCAGCGGTATGTGCAATGCTGGCCCATGTGTCCTGTATGACCCCCCCCCCCCCCCCCCCCCCCCCAGACCTCATCTCTCCTTCCCCTTCCCTTTGCCTCACGCTCCCGTGTGTGTTTCGGGAGAACTTTCCCACTTTCCCAGTATCATTTCTCTGACCCGTCCCAGCCAGACCCTCAATAGGCCCTGTGCTGGGCCCACACCTGCACCCCACTTCCTGTGGGGTCCTGCCCCAAGCAGAGGCGCAAAATCCAGGTTCTGAAAGTAATGAATGAATGAATTAGTTGTATTCAGAAATTCGACTTAAATACTTCACCTGGAATCTTGCCGTTTTATTTTACTCTGTGTGGATGCATCATTTGTCAAACTGACAGATATTCTGGAGAGTAAATGGAAAGCTTTTTTTCCCAGATATATTTTTCGGCAAAGTGGACTGAACGAGTATACTTGTATTCATGCGATGGTGCTCTGATTAGGAAGTGGCTGGAGACTTATTCGAAAATTTTTGAAAAGACGCTAGTTTATGAATATGAAATACACACTCAAGAAGGAGTTTTCTCCAAGATTGAGCGCTCCTTGAGTTCAGTAGTTCCTTATCAGAAAATGCTATCTCCAGTAGCCACAGGATCAGCCAAACTGTTCCCAGACTGAAAGCAATTTAAATGGAAATCTTTAGCTCAACCTGCAGTGGAAAGTTTCCCAAATTAAAACTGGTATTTCCTGCTGTTTATTTATGAAAACGAATGACCGATCTCCACACTCTTTGTTGATTTAGGATCTTACTTACTACTGAGATTAAAGTAATGAAGTTAATGACAATCTATATTGAAATGTTCCTCTGTTTCATGAGTTAAATGCATTATTTCCTTGTTTAGGACCAAACATTAATTTTCTGGTAATAATTTTGTTATTTCTACTTTAAAATATGCAGACGTGTTTTGCGGCTTCACTGTCAATTAAACTGACTAAACTGACAATTTTCTTGTTTATTACAGAATTAAATGTATAACCTTGCAGTGCAGGTATTACTTTGGTAGTCCAAAACAAATATTCACACGTATTTCAAAGTTTCACAGCACAACATTTTGTGCTTTAAATTTCTTTCACGAAAAAAAAAATGTTGAAAATCACCAATAAAATCTACAATACATTTTTGTTAGGAATTTATATTATTTAATGCTCATTCTTTTTCATGAATTAGTCAATTGATTTGTAACTGCCTACTTTTAATTGTTCATTCAACTGTAAAATTAATTCAGTTTGGTGATGAATTAATTAGGTCCTTTTGAAATATAACGGTTGTCCTGCACACTGTAATTACTGCATGCAGCAGCCGTCTCACAGTAATTTAAGGGTACATTCTGTTAAGCATGACGTTTAACTGTAGAAATATCAAAAGTTTATTAAAAAAATATGTTTTCAGGAAAGCAGAACTAACTGAAATTTACCCAAAGCTAATTCTGCCATCAGAGTTGTTAATAGAATGGGGACAGATTTAACAGCATATGCACTGCCAGTCTATTGGAGCCTGTCTTTTGGAGAATGCTCGATTTTGATGGATTTTCAACTTTCCATTACTGAGTTGCCTACTGTATTTGACAAAACTGGGAAGTATGTTGATACTTTTAGAATATTGTCCTTAAACAGAAATGGAACGCATGGATATATATTCGTGCTGATGAACTTTATCACTGATATTCCATTTACTCCTCAGAAGTGAACAGTCTGAAGGTACAAGCTTAACTTTCAGCCCATATCTGTAAGCTTAATTAGGTTGCATATATGTAGAATACACTTGAAGTATGGTGTACTTATGAGCTAAACGAGATGTGATTTAGTTTAACGAGGGTAATGGGAATACTGCCAAAATAAATCATATGAATAAATGAACTTCAAGATCAGATCAGTGTTTTCATAGCTCATAAAACAATGCAAATTCATCCACAATCGTGATAATGTGAAATACGTGAAAGAAATGTTTTCTTTTCTTTTTTCCTTTGTAGGTTCCCTAAATGTATTAAAATCGTTAAAAAAAAACATTAACGCGATGCTGAATGGTAAAGACGTTGTTTTCTTCCCCCGCCCTTCTTTCACTGCAAAGAAAGCAGCTCAACGCTGCGCTGGTCTGACAAGCTCCATTGCTGCTTCTACCAGGATCCTGACTAGAATAACAAGTACAGCTATCAAGGCTGGGAGGGGGGGGAAAAAACCTGCCTCGCGCTTGAAAACCCGGTTGGTGTATCTGCAGGAGCACAGACGTAATCCCCCCCCCGCCCCCCTTAAAAAAAACGTCAGGGAATCCCATGTTTTTATCATGCGTGTCTGCTATACCCAGTCATCCATTGTCTCAAAACAATGGTATCTCCGCTACGACTGTCCTGTCGCTTTATACAGACATTTGCTACGTGCGAGCGCTTAACATCAATGAGACTCAATTGCGTACGGTGGGAATATAGCTTCGAAACCGCGGGACAGACGGTTCGTTTTATACGCTCGAATAGGATGTGTCTGGATTCAAAATGATTTTGCCTGAGTTACGGTTCTGCTTCATTTTATGCTCAAACATGCACAGTTATAGGCTACATGTTTAACATCAATTGATTTTGACTGGTAAAATGCTAACTGCGAATGCAATGAAAAGAGCTCAAAATATATCTATAAACTGAATTGACATGGGGCGTAATACAAACTAAACCAGACAGGCATAACACTAGATTTGAAATGTCATAAAAGCAAAACATACTTATAATCGAACGTAACTGCATAATCACACATGAACGAGTGTTCTACGTTCTTCCATGATAGGCTATAAAGACTGACAGCCCAAAACCTTCAAGTACCTCTGACGCTGATTTTCCATAATCAGCTTTAGACAACTCAACCAGAAAACCATAGATGGTACCATTTAGAACCAGCAACACTCAATTTCCCCAGCAATATTAAATCAGCACTGGGGAATGCGTTGACAGAATGTCAATGTATGCCTTCGTGCATTCGTGTTGTTTTCATAAATAATGGTATACCCGTCTCTGCGTGCGTTCAGTTATATTTCAAGAAACTGCAATTTCAGTTGCCTTCCACGACATTACTATAACAAATACGAATTTTTATATAAATATAAATATAATGTAACTTACATTGTATTCAAATTCCGAGTATAGCACAGCTCTGTGGATCACTGTGTTTCAACAGGAGGAAAATTAACCTGTAATGTTTACAAGATACTACCTTATCCTACTTTAACCATACTTAAATGCTGATACATACACCTTCAGAACAGGCACAGCTGCTTTTTTTGGCATATATAAAACATTATCTTACATTTAAAAAAAATCAAATATTAATGAAAGTGTGAAAGATGAATAAATACATATGAGAGCTTGGAGAGATGGAGAAGGATGCTATTGTGACAGTGTTACCATAGCAACAACGGCGGACGAGGTTGTTAGCCAAACACGGATCCGTCCATAATCAATTGTGCATTTGTTTAATCGGGAAAGCAGTTTTTTTCCCCCTTCTTTTTCATTAATTTTCCATTTCAACGTGTCTGTCAATAACACACGTCTTCAGTACGCCTACATTTTGTGAAAACACCAAAGGCATGACACGCTGACACCATTGCTAGGAACGTACAGCGAGACAGACTGGGCAGCACAACAAACCAGGCGTGATTCCACACAATTGCATAAGGTTTAGAACAGTACTTATGTGGTTGATGTGGATGCTAATGATCTGCGGTTGTTTCCCTTGCTATGATACCACACCTTCACACCTGTACACTGATCTGATGTTGCTCAAACTTGGGAGTGTGGGGCGTGTTTTAAAGATTGACAACCGCAAAGCAGATTTGCGGGAAAAGGCTGTCGCCTTTCATCCGAGAACAGTCTTCAAATGGGGTTCATGACACCTCCTTATCTCTGAAGGCAATCATAGAGGCAAAAATGGCTACCCCACACACACACACACACACACACACACACACACACTTACGAGAAGAATCTCCACTAATGCATCTGATTGTGGTGAGCACTGAAGTGATTCAGACTGCTCTACATCGCCCAGGATTCAAAACAGGTTGCTCCTCATATACAGAGACGATGCAGCAGGATATTACCCTTGCAAGCAGTGGCCTCTTCACACATTCTCTGATTGGCAGTAAGTGCTGAAGGTTTGGCAGCCAGTCAATACAATCCTTGAGATGGAGAACACGCTTAATAGCTTTCTCGTCTGAGACAGAAGCTGTTGTGTAGGGGTGTGATATTGCGAGTTTGGGGGGAAAAAAATACTTTGTGATGTTTACTTCCACGCATAAGGCATCTCTACCTACAAAGCAAAGCAGACCAAACAGTGGAGCCATGCTGGTTGGACAGGCCACATGATTTTGGGAGCTTTTAAGGGTCCAGAATGCAGCTGGACGGATGAGGCCAGTGGTTCCCAAACTTCATGTGCACGGGACCCGCTGATCCCTTATTTTAAAAAACGTACACGGTGCAACGTGGCGTGGCGGTATTCGTCTCCCGCCAGCGCGGCTCGCCCTTCCTCTTCATCTTCATCTTCGCGGGCCATTGCGGCCTGCCTGCGCTCTGATTTACGGCCATGGCCATGCCCGTCCCTTAGGCTTCCACAGACGGGAACATAACGGCTCGAAAGGATTCCAAATGTCCTCATAAGCCACTTCTATCTGGCTCGGCTCATTATCTTAATTACATCTTGACACGACCCGTCGGTTTTTCTTGGGCTATCCCGAGTTACTGCAGGCTGCACCAGCTTTTAAAAGGTTAGACGTCCACGTTTTTGCAGCAGTGTGAAATTCCGTGGAGGGGCCCTCATTTTTACTTAACCCTTAGAAGACTAGGTTCTTTGGAATGTTCTTTAGTCAGTGTTCTAGAACAGTAGTGATTGTTACATCAGCATTAGCATGTTCAGTTAAGAACATTACATTTATTTAGCAGACGCTTTTATCCAAAGCGACGTACAAAAGTGCATTTCATGGTCATGGACAACTACAAAACACAGGTTCGTTAATGAACATTCAGGTTCGATAATGAACATTCTAATTACATATTTGTGATTACACCTTACACCTTAAAGCAGGGCTGCCCAACCCTGTTCCTGGAGATCTACCGTCCTGTAGGTTTTCATTTCTGCCTGAATTTGGCAAACCAATTAGCAGCTCAACAAGATCTCTAAGCTGTTGAATGAGGTGTGCTTTGTTAGGGCTGGAGTGAGAATTTACAGGTCGGTAGATCTCCAAGAACAGGATCGGGCAACCCTGCCTTAAAGGGTTAAGGAAATTGTATTCAACATTATTTACAATGTCTTGATTACACACAGACCCATGCATGAATGCACTTTCTTTGTAGACACAGCAGTATTTATTTATTTTTTTCCCCGGCTGTCATCTCTGCAAATTAACTTAATTCATAAGAGCCCAAGCGTTCGTCAGACAGAGAAGTGGCACACTGAACACAGCCACGAGATGAAAGAGCTAGGGCTCACCACACTGAACACAGCCACGAGATGAAAGAGCTAAGGCTCACCACACTGAACACAGCCACGAGATGAATGGGCAACAGGCTCGTCAGAATGAAGGAGCTGCAGGGCTTCCTGGGGCAGTGGGCAGCGTCCAGGCAGAGCGGCGAGCGGGGAGGGGGGAGGGGGGAGCGGCGAGGGGGGGCAGCGAGGGCGAGGGGGGGGGAGCCGCTCGAGGGGAGCGCTCACGGCGCACTGCTCTCTGAAGAAGCGCCACGGCGGGCAGCTGTCAATTGTCGCCCGGCGGGTGTCAGAGGCGCCCCCCCACCCCCCTCCCCCCTCCCCGCTCGCCGCTCTGCAGATACCCCACTACTTCCAGGGCATTTCACAAAACACCAGTTGTGGCCCTTGTTTTTTTTTTTTTTTTTATTTTTTTTTTTTTTTTTTTAAAAGAGTGGACTTTTGGTCCAGTTTGAGTGGTATCATATCTGAGGTGAGACTGACAAGAGTAAAGAAAAGTATGGACAGTGCTCTACTTCTGATACCCCACAACTCGATATTGATATTCTTGATATGCAATAGTCGGGCGCAATGACTAGATCGGTGACTAGTTTTCCGTGGGTCTCTATCCATATTATTGAATGGGCATGCTTTCCCTTCTGCCTCACTGTGGCAGAGGCACTTCTGACTGTAGTCAACAGTGGGTCAAGAGTCCCGGCGTAATCTTTCTTCTGTGTTTCTCTCCTGTACTTCTGAAATTATTCCAGCACCCTGGGTCCATAGGTGGGACTCGATTACCAGAGCATTACGAGGAGAGAGAAATCTACTGCGATAACAATTACCACGCATTAGTGCACTATAACAATAAGTACATGGACCACATTAGCTCACAATGCACACAGAGATTTTGGGAAATGTGTTCTTTCCACCATTTACCGTACATAATTATACTAAAATAAAGGAAATCCTTCCTCGAACCTGGGATGGAGACATCAGTGTCTTGCCATTCAGCAATCAGTCAGACTCTAATGCACTCTCAGCATTGCAGTGAATGCACTCTCTCTCTTTCAGTCTCTGGAGCCGTTCTCAAGAGGCACAAGCAGGCAAATACCTCATCTGCCAGCACGTCACCTTTCTTGGTCTTAAATCGTCACCTGTCACTACACTTAAACTGTTCCCAGGACTGTAAATACACGGTCAGTTACTGACGTACAGTATGCTGAGCTGAATGCAGGGACACAGGGACCTGCTCCATGTATTATTTAGCATCAGCAGGTCCTGTGCAGAAACGGCCGCCATGTCCATAAATAATTTAACCGGCACCCCTCGTCTGCATTACCGTCCTCAGCAAGACTAAACATGAATGGATTTGTCTGTCTAAAGACGCGTCAGCTGACCCCGAATGCGCTCTTTCCATTGGCCGCGATGATGACTCGATGAGGCGCGATGGCCTGCCGTTGCTTCGGTGGAGTCGCGGGCACGATGGCGGAAAGGAGCGGATTTGCACGCGCAGACACAGACTCAATCTCCTGTTTTAATTTCCCGTCTCAATTAGGGTGAAATCACACGTCGTTCCCAAGAGATGGAGGCTGTTCTCACCGACAGTCTGTCAACAAGGAGCTTAGAAGAAATACGTGTTCGGCAACTATGGTGATCCGAAGTGTTACACAACTGAATTACAAATTCAGCTAATTTTATTGATAAATGTTAAAACGTGTATGTACTGTACTTTAGCCATCTTCAGCTGAATTAGACTCCTAACAGTATGTGTTCATGAACCAAGAATATTGTAGCAGTATCATGACAAACATGAGCTCAAACAGCTACAGTAAGCTGTGGTACAATAAACAGCAGGATTGCGGTGTTTTTTATGCATGCACGGTAGACATAGTAAAAAAAAACAAGCAGAGAGATTTATTTGGTCGACTGATTTTGGCATGACCCAAATCTGCATAAAGTCTTGGTTAAATATCAGCGGCATTATCGTACGGGCAACAGAAGGCATCTTCCTGATGACAAAGAGATGAAGCTCCCCCCAACGCCCCCCCCACCCCCCCGCCAACGCCCTCACCCCCGCCCCCACCCCCCCTCCCTCTCCACTCCCACCTCTTCCCATCTGTCTATGCCATGTCATACAGACAACAGAGAGATTAGCCCCTCCCTTAATCCACACAGGGTTCAGGGGGTCACAATTATCTAATGGTTACTTCTTGGGCGTATTACAAAAAAGCATCGCAAAGGCGTAATTAAAGAGACAAAAGCATCCCCAGTCCCCTCACTGATTTTGCATAAGTACACACACTTTAATAGCAGCGGGTGTACAAGGGGAGGGCTGTATTGAGGTCTAGGGAAAGTCAAATGGAACGATGCTAGCTGAAGCCTACTTCCGGAAGAGGAAGGTGGCCCGCTAGACCAGTGATATAAATAGATTGTTTGTTGTAAATTCACTCCAACAGAAACATTATACACTATATACACTATTCTGAATGGATCTTGACAGGAGGGTTTCAGGAAGGTTAACAAACCCTTGATCTCTGGTGAGCTCCGTTAAATCCCTCCAGCTCCAACGAACATTCTTCAAACAAAGGAAGAAAACAGACAGTAAATTCAGCGAAACAAAGACAGATCAATGGCGAAACAGTTTATATGACTGTTTGTGGCATTCATTTGCGAACACTTAGCTCCTTTCGCTGAAGCGAGCAGGTTTCAAAAAAAATTTTTTTATAACCCACAGTCTCCTGGATTCTCGATGCATGTTTAATCAACCAGTATAGTTGCCATGCCAACAACGGTGCAAATTCTGAGAATAGACTGAGTACTTCAGTGCAGTGACCCACTTACTGTATGTCAACATATTCAATGGGGCAATAGTGAATGAGACACATTACACAGATTAAGCTCTAGGGAAACGCAACTGGAGACCAGGTCTCGAAGCTCAGACACTCATTTCAGGAGTTAAAAATAATTTTTTAAAAACTATTTCTGAATAAAGAAATCTATTTCTCCCGAGCCACTCCCACATCGGCAGAACTGTAAGCTTCTGTGTTGGCCTAATGAGTCATTCTGCTGCAGCAAAAAAAGAAGAAAGAAAAGATTGCAGTAAATGTATGGCTTAGCACAATCCAGGGAAGCTCCATATCGTAATTACATTCATAAACCGCAGACTATTTACATACTGCAAACACCTGAATTACTGCACATCCGTTTGCATAAGCATATTTTATTTATATTGGAGTACCCATCCAAACTATAGCGCATCTGGGAAATCAAACAATATATCAAAATGTTTGTGTTATGTAATTGCTCTGCTGGATAACAATGGTCTGCATAATAACTCTCTGTTGTAAGGAAAGCATAAGACAAGTCCTGTGGGTTGGTGGTGAGCGCCCCTGAATTGGACTGGATATGGATGGTGGATATGTCTGAGGCTAAGTGGCAGAGGAGAAATGTGAGTGAAGAGTGTAGATACACTGCACAGACACTGCAAAAAGACTGTCTTAACCATAGACCGTGTACAAATGGTCTTAACAAGTCTGTTAGTCTAGTAATAAGAGTTAATCTTAAGTAACAGATATTAGCCTGTTCTAAGTTACTTCTTGCTTGACAAGGGAAACTGTCTTCTACCTCATTGACAAATCTTAAAATGAGTAAAACTGTCTCACTTTACTGGCAACCTTTGTCTAATTTAGCAAAAAATGCAAAAGAAACACAATTTTAAGTCTTAAATATAAGACTAAAACGTTTTTTAAGATTTACTTTTTTTTTTTTTGCTTTTGCAGTGGACCTGCAACAGACAGCTGTGGGGGAGCAGGGTTTGACCTGCTCTAAGTTATATCAGTGGTCCAGTGCTGTTAATACAGCTTTAGAATGAGCCCTGTGATAATCCAGATTACCAAAGCATCCCAAAAGCGTCTGCACACCCACTGTCGAACGGCTGACACAGCTGTCAATAGCTGCAAATGGAACATTTAAGAGGTGGAAAACTGTAGAGTGTTAAAAAGACGTTGTCAAGTTGTGCTTAAAATGCACACAGACATGGAAGCAGGGGCACTTTGAGTTAAAAAAGGAGGCTGGGGGAGTGAGAGCGTGTCGGTTGGATGCCTGATTTAGATGCTCTGAATTGGGGGGGGTGCTGGTCACCCCCTCTCAGTGGCTTGCTACATCCATCCCACGGTGGTGAGGCTCTCAGTTTGGCTGGAACGCTAAGAGCGTGGTCACTGTGGAGCTCAGATCTCCAGCCTCGTAGACCGTGGGGAGAGCAGGCGAGGGTTTGGGAGCCGGGTAGACTGTGTGGGAAGAGCGCACCTGGCACCGCACACAGGGATGCTGGCAGCACTATGAGTCACAGTCTCAGGCTCTGCCTGGGTTTAACCCTGAAGGGTAGGTTTCATGGAATGTTTTTTTTTTTACCTTCATAATTCTAAGGCAGTGTTCTAGAACTCTGTTTGCTTTCAGTTGCCAGTAGTGATTATTGCATCAGCATTAGGATGTTCCGTTAAGAACATTCTAATTGCACATTTGCGATCTTTCACCTTAAAGCTTTCAACTGGGAGTCTAGCTTCTGAAGGCTATGATAATAAGGTGCATAAGGTAGTGCAGTGCCTACCTGACAGGTATGTGCAGTATCTAGTATCCACAAAAGATGAAAAACCCTTGAGTATGACATTTTGAAATCAGTGCACTGACTAACGATTAAAGGAAGTTAGGGGAGATGAAAGCAATTCTGAAGTTGTCTCCGCGGTTTGTGGCTCTTTTGTGGGAAGACAAAGTGAAGTTTGGAAAAGGTGTTGACAGATTATTTTTGTAAGCAGTCAGATAAGATGCTGGGGGAGAGCTTGGCAGGGACCTCTGCACCAGCAGGGCATCTCGCCTTCGTCAGGGGCAGACTGGCTGATACCCCGGAGGGAGGGGGGGGAAGTGCATGTCTCATTAGCATAAACTAGACAGTCAGGGAGGGAGCAGACTGGGGCGCAACCAAAATAAATCTGTCAGCCATTAACCCTTTATGGGAATAGAATGTTTTTAACTGAACATTCTAAAGCTGATGTCATTCACTGGATGGTAATTGAAAGCAATGGAGTTCTAGAACGCTGACTTCAAAGTTTTTTTTTTTTTAATTCCAAAAAACCCACTCTTCACAGGGTTCAAACAATTGACTACATTCACCGGTCAATAAATCAGGTTATTTTTCTTTTGCATTAAAAGGGAAATTTTATAGAGCATAGTATGGAGTTTATTCACCACTGCATGTGCTCCTATTTGTCTCTGCTGGTTACGGATGACACGTCTGATCTGGGCTATAAAGGCGCACATTGTGCAGGGGATCAGTGGACCGTCTTGGTCGTGTGAATAATAGCATCGTTAACCGCAGCCCTGACCAGGTCCTTTTTTTTACACGTGAATATCCACATCAAGAGGCCCAGAAAGCCAGAGGAACGTGGTCAGTGTTCCACCGCAAAGCTACCAAGCGGCTGATTTGCACACTGTGCCAATATGGCTTTCAAAAGACGTAGAACACTGAAAAGTAATGTGTGGTTTACAGACCTCAGAAGTTTTTTTTGGATTTTGTAAATCTTCCTCCAGCCTATTTGTCTGGATTAAATCTGTAGTGATACGACTGATTGCAGTACACTGATGGGGAGAGGTGATGGTATCAGTGAAGGCTGACTGAGAACCCAGCTGGCAGTACCACTCAGGGTTCAAGACTAAAACCATCATAATGACTCCATGAGAGTCTCCCACTCTTTCAGGCTTCAGTGACTCAACCAGACCAGAAAGCCAGGCCCATTAGCAACAGTGGCCCACTTCTATTAAAATATCAGCAGGTTCCAAAAGTCATGATTTGGAATGGTGATCAGTATTGGGTTGGGGTTTCAGATATTAAAGACATGCTAATCAATTGCATCATTAAGGATCAACCAAGGGGGAGAAATCTTTTGAATAATTTAAATCATATCACGATATAATTATACTATTTCTGCAAATCGTTTCTTTTTTCCTGTTTCCTCCTGATGGAATAATAAAGATTCAGCTTCAAAGGCTGTGCTGAATGGGGAATGGCATTTACATCAGGTGTTCTACCGTTCACTCTAAAAAATGATTTCAAGGTCTACCAGTCAAGCCCAGCACGTGTGAACAGAATTTAAAGCACAGTCATTTGTATCTAGCTTGCCCTGGGATGTGGCCAATATCAGATTTTTAACAGTGTGCGTGTGAAATAATAAAGCATTGTACTTGTTCTTAATCAAAGATGGTGTAGTGGAATAAGATGATGCATTAGCAGTACCAACTGCTCGTAAGCACCGAGCATTGATCTCTTCTGCAGAGCAGAGGCTGTTTTGATTTGCAGGGCATTCTATGGTTGGTTGGGAGATGCTCAGATTAACTACTGAAAAGTCATCAATCTTGAGCAGGACTCCTAAGATCGCTACATTTAATTGGTTGCATGTTGATATGACCATGAAGAGTACAGCTGACATCATCCATTGAACCACATTTGATCAATCATAGTGTCTCTAGGTGTTTTGGCATCATTTTATCCTCCAACAATTTCCTTATTGTATCTCATCTGAAATACATGAGGGATATGATACTTCTTTGTCAAAAACATACCAGTGATACTTTACCCGTCAGAACACACAGACCCAGAGCTCTTGGCACATTTCAAACCTTCCCCCAGGACTGACCCCCCACTGGCCCCTACGGCATTCACAAAGCTGTAAAAGCAGCTTATACCAGGAGGGTCAAGGTGCAGACGTAATCTCAATCTTGATTAAGCTGTCACCGGTGATTTAATGATATGCCACTGGATACCGGCCCACAATGCACTGGTAACCACCGTGAGAATATTTATCGCCACTCTGGACGCCACACGTAACCTCGCGCAATCAGCATTCATGAGGTGCAAACCGAGATGCAATCCGTTAGCCCTGACAATTATCCCTTTGGGTAATAGGGCAAGCCAGGCTCCGCCATGACTCAAGCGCTAACCGCTACATGTGTAATGTGCACGCTGGTTGTCAGTGAACGAGGCTGCGCTGCTTTAAGTTTGCATTGTGGCCAGACTGCTGTCTGCTCTTCAGAGTAGAGTGCAATTTGCTGTTCATTACAAATGTCCCCAGAAAAAGACTGGGTGCCCCCACCCCCCAAGCCCACCCAAGCCCACCCCATCTTCCAGCAGCACAAACTGGAGGCTGACTGGGCCCCCAGTGAATTACTGCTCTTCCTTGGCTTTAATAAAGCAGGCGTCGTACTGTTAGCCCCTCCAGACAGATGATATGATCGACCTCAATTACAGGACAACATGGAGATTCATAGATTTCATCTAAAGCTCCACCACTAAGGGAGGATACTGACTGCTCTCTTGCCAAGGAAGTGCATAGTTTCCTTTTAAGGAAACCATGGGAACCAGTGCATTGTTTCCATTTAAAGATGCTGGTCGACTGTTCCCAAAATAAAATGCTTTATTAACCAATTATTGTTTCATACGTTCATATTTTGAACTATAGAATTCATATAAGTATTATCATCATCATAATCATTTTTTATCATCTTCACCACCATAATTACCATACTTACCATAAACATTTTACTCTCCATTTGTTCATTAGTTTTGTGCTATATAACCTCATAATGAGACTGTTCAATGCTGCCCTTCTTCACAGCTGAGTCTCTGACAACAACTCATCAGCATGATAATCCACTAAAAAAGGGAAAAAAATAATCTGGAACATTCTGCCATCTGCTGAAGATGAATGTTTTATTTGTAGCGTATAAAGGCTTTATGGGCGAGTGGTGTTCCAGGGAGCCACATTCTTGCCTGAGGGGAGAGCTAAGCGGCTAATGGTGAGCTCTGCGCTTCTCTGGGAACAGCCACCATTACAGGCAGCGGCTCACGTTTCCTCACACGGCGTAATATATATATATATATAGAGAGAGAGAGAAAGGGGGGGGGGGGGGAAGCGCCACAGATTCCATTTTAGCCGTGGTTCTTTCCTGCTGTATCTTTGCAAAGCGTCGCTGAGATAAAACATCTGCTGTGCCGTGTCACTTCGCAGCGCATCTACACTACCGTCAGGCTATTGACAAGTGCGCTATTGACGTGAGTTTGCTTCAAACTGTGGTCACCCAAGTGGGGAGTCTGAAGACCAGCGGCCACAAAATGAATTACTCTCATTCCCTCGGCGCACTCGCGGTTTTTACGCATACGCTCCGAGCTGTCGGCTCATTCGAATTTCATCTGACGAGAACATTAGTCAGAAAAAAAAATTATGTGCAAGAACGCTATTAGTTGTATGTGCATTTACAGTCCATGCTAATGCCCAAATTCACACTTCAAGATAAGATTCTACATTCCCAAGGCTAGCTGTGACACTGGACACTGTACCAACTGTGCCAACACAAGTCAAAGACCAGTTTGTATCCACTGAACCACGACACCAAACAAATGAAGGATCTACTATATAATGCCTTTTTATTTTTTAAATGGGGGTATTAAAAAATACCAGTGAATATCTTTGGGGTTTAAATTCGTTTCCCCTGTCGATTGAAATTAAATACTTTCTACTTAAAGCAACACTGTTTTTTTTTTTCTGCTGAAGAGATAATACAACAATTATTTGATTAGCAGCATTTCACAATTAGAAGCAGGTAATAAAGACACTCCTTTGTAACCGGTTTTCATGCTATGGTAACCATCTTGGTTCTGTTCCCTGCCTTAGCAGCACGTAATGATCTCATTTAGGGTGGGAGAGATCACAGATATGTAGAAGATGACAGTTACTCTGCAGGAATAGAGACTGGGTGTGTGGGAGGAGGGAGAAGGATTCTGGTGTTGCTAAAATGGAAGCGAATTGTGTGTGTGTGTTTGTCTACGTGTGTGTTTGTGTGTGCGCGCGTGCATGTGTGTGCGTGGGTGTGTGCGTGCATGTGTGTGGTATGTGTGTGTGCATATGTGAGCTTGAGAGAGACAGAGAGAAGGAGAGAGAGAGAGAGAAAGAGAGAGAAGATGATGGTCTAAAATACAAATAAAACTGACAGTTTTTGAAATTGTGGTCCGGTACATAAATATTAGCGTAAATATTTCCCCAGCATTGCTCCACAGTCTCAACTGTTAAATGCTTTTCTGGAAACCAAGCAACACTTACAAGCGCACGTATGAGCAAATACGCCCCCCCTTCACAAATCAACCAGCAATCAGGTTCAATGGGGTTTCTGATTTGAAAGTAATAGCCCCTTTGTTACGATAAGCACAGGGAAGAAAAGTGGAGCGTTCGCATTACTTCAGCATCCCCTGACCTGTCAAGGCAAGTGTGAGAGAGCATGAACTAAACGAGGGAAAGACGAGGGAAAACAAAGACGGCTCTCTCATCCACGCTGGACTCTGCAGCCGAGGCAGCCTTGCAGCTTAGACTCTCACTGTGTGAGAATACGCGAGGATGCTGCTTCACGAACGCTGCTAATTGCTAATTAAAACATTATGCGCCGTTAGTCGTCTATTTCCCACGCCGCTTGTACAAAAAAGATCTCTGCAGCTCTCAGAGTCAAGTCTGACCACTGGCTCACACAAAGAAACATGTTTGCATTAGCAAATAAAAAATTAATAAAATAATAAAAGGAACTAGCAATACCTTTTTGTGTCTGCCCCTCGTCCAAGTCTTCCTCCATTCTTGCTTGGTTTAATTCAAGCCTCCAGTAAAATGATTAAAAGCGTTTTTATTGTCTCCTCGGGGACAGCAGCAGTGGTTTAGGAAAGACCTCCGAGCTCCGCTCGCAGACTCACTTACTCCCGACTCAGCCTCGAGACCGCCTGTCAAATCTTATTTCATTCAAATGAGTCGCTCCGTGAAGATCATCAATGCTTCTTCTCAATACTGTCCATTGTAAGCCGCGGCCGCGCGACGCTCTGAAATAAATTCCCCCACTCCACTGAACTCCGCTGTCCGCGGTGAGACGAGAGCAGCCACTCAAACGCGCGCGGGCAATGCAGGTGTTTGGAAATACAGACAGAGGCTTGTGGTGGAACAGACGCCGCGCGCTGAAAACAGCCCCTCACACTGAGAACAGATGGGTGGGTGGGTGCGACTCACGTTCCCCCTCTTTCCCTCAAAATGGAAAATCCCATAAGCCCCTGGCTGTGCTCTGCTGCATTAACTGACTCTCACCAACTGGGGGGAAATGGGGGTGAAATGCATATATGCATATATGTATTTACATATTTCTAAAATGGAGTTTACACATGCATGTTAAGACACACATCTATAATCCAAGGATCCACAAATATAGAAGAGTAACTGTGGTCTCCTCATGATGAGCTCATTCTTTTAATATGAAATACAATTTTAAGGCAGTTACTAATGGCTTATAGCACATTTGGCAGGTGAAGTCTGCTCACTGAAGACAAATGTATTGCCTGTTCTGTGTTTACAGCATTACAGCCACACCCGCTCACCACTATCCCCAGGGGATTTTCTGTTAAAAAAAATAAAATAAAAATTGTGCAAACTCTTGGGCAGAAATGAAGCATCAGACACATTTTAATTACATTTTTCATCTCAGTCATACGCTATGCACACCAACCGACGGCAAAATTGACAGGAGTGGTGATAATAAAGGGCATAAATTGAATAAAAAACGTGACGCGGTGATTAGCGAAGGCTTGGTAATCAGAAGCAGGGAGAGGAAAAAGGTCCCTCACACCACGCCTGTGTGTGGGAACGTCATACAGAGGCAGAGTGTTTTTTGAGAGGGAAAACATCACAGGGAGGAGCAGTCACAGGGACCCAGCGGCACACAAAGCCTGGCAACAGCAGAGGTCCACAGACACGGCCGTTTGGATACCTCTCCAGAATCGCAGCTTGCCGTTAATGCAGAAGTGAAATTACTGCAGAGGAGATCAAAGGCACTTTCATGATAAAAGGAAAACAAAACCGCACGCAGACACACACACACACACACACACACACACAGGGCGAGAGGAAGAGAGAGATAGCATGTGTTGAGTGGGACGTTGCCATAAGCCAGCTGCATTACAAACCCACCTGTAAAGATCCGCTTTCCTTTTAAAAGAAAAAAAGTTACAATTTTGCCACATTCACGTTTCACATCACTCTATAAGCCACTGAAACCCAGCCATTGTCACTGAAATAGATATTTTTTGGGTGTGGCATGTGAGCATCACCCAAATGTGGGCATCTCTCATCTGATCCATCTGATGCATGAGACTTACTGTTCACACAGACCCTCTGTAATGCAGCTACAGGTCAGGCGCTCCCCAGATATTACACTTCTGAAATATGCATCTCGATTATGCACTCGTAGATGTGTGATCCTCTTGTGATCACAAGTCCAAAAATATTGAATTAGAATTTTTTTGAGGAATTTGAAAACAAAAAAAATTATGCAGAAAGAATAATTATTTATTTCCAATTTAAGCTAAAATGCCCTCTGAGGGATGCACAAGCTTTTACTAATACTTTACTAATAAATGCATTAATCCTGCTGAGCCCACAGCACATGTAAGGTGTTCACAAAGACAGACGCTGGATCAGCTTTCCTCTTGATGGCGCATTACTACAAAAACATCTCACTCCCACCCAGCAAGCACACAATTCCCCTGACAGTTTAAAATGGGATTAACAACGAATTGTCTGTGCGGCAGGTGCTTCTGCATTTAATTTACCAAAATCCAAAGCGCCAAACACAATTTCACACTTAAGCCCTGTTCCTCAAATCATGGGGCTCAAGGTTTCCACCCTTCCCTTTTACCTGGGAGACAGGTGTGAAAATGGTCTGGCCAATCAGGAGCACGAACTGTTCAGTAAATTACCTGGGAGGAAAGAAAACCAGGGCCGGATTTTAATTCAAGAGCCAGATTTGGGTATCCCGGGACTAAACGTTTTATAGTTCTTATACATCGGGGACTACAACATATTTTATTAATGATATGGTCCCATAGAGCTTTTACAGGTATGACTATGTAATAGCAGTGTGTACATGATTTACAGCTCTGTTTCTAAGGAGAGTGATGCTGTCCTCCCATCTGGCCAAAAACTGTGACACCCGTCCCACCTGCCTGTGTACACACGTCTGTTCATAACGTCCCAGATCTTGATCTCTCAGAGATGAAAGCACAACTCTTATTTTCTCCAAGAACTGACACGAACTGAACACCACTGCTTTGGTACAGCAGTGACCTTTCATTGTATTGTGATCTACTTGGCAGGCATTGTTGGGCTGAATGGTCTGTTTTTGTCATTATGTTATGTTACTGTATATAGCTTTCAGGAAATAAACAAACAAAGAAAAAAAAAAACATGGCTACTGCAAACGGGACTCGAATTTGAAAAGATCAAATGCTGTACTACAATCAACTGGGGAACAACTAATAACGGAAACAAAAAACTGACATTTAGTTGGTACTGAGCCTGGCTTTTCACAGCTAGCTAGCGCCCATTAGCGATTTATAATTTTTTCTGTGTAGTTGTTAATGTTAAAAAGGTTTTAAATTTGTTCCCATCCATAGTTATAACTGGGGATGTTATGATAAATCAGACTTTTTTTCCAGTCCTGATATCATAATTAGGTCATGTGACATGTACAGTTATGTAGGAAACGGCTTCAGAGGCCAGGCTCTGCACTGTACTGTGTGTGACGCAGAACCCCCCCATCCCCCCCACCCCTCAGCCCCCCGGCCTAGCTAACACTGCTCAGGCACGCCCTGCCATTGCTGATGATGATGATGATGTCGATGGTGAGTTCGGCTGGGGAATCCTTAGCTTCCTGCTGGATCGCCTGTGGCTGGTTACGTGTCTTCAGTGAGAGTCCAGCTGTCCGCCCTCCTCTCTACGCGGATGGGTATGGGGGAATGTACACCGTTTCGCCAGATTTTGGTGTCTACCATGTGCAGGAGTGTTTGAAAAACTGGCAGTGCCTGAAAATGAAATCGGCAATAAATACTGGATGTATCCACGGAGACGGAAACGGTGTCAATATGACGCCTGGCTGGATTTTGCTGGAGATGCTGCGGTCTTTGACCGGAAGCAGCCAAATAATTAAAGCAAAAGCAAGCTTGCTACTGGCTACTGGTTGCTTCGTTACAGTCGCGCTGGCTACCATGGCAACTAACACCTTTGCCAACGAAATATAAGGAAATGAAATGAGCTATAATGTGATCCCAGGCATGCGTCCCTCTTGCTGTATATTCTGACAGATTGCACTGATGATATTGGCTGTTATGGATGATCCAGGATTATCGTAAGCGGTAAAAACAGCACACACGACTATTCATGTGAAGTTCATTCAGGGCTAAATGGCACAGACTGAGAAGGCTGCAGAATTCCATGCTTCATCACCTACTTCATTTCATCAAATCCCAGAATCAGATTCTTAATATACAAGTCCTTCTTCAAGATCTCTCCACCATTGAGTGAATATCTTCTCGTGGTTATATTGTCTGCACACATCAGTCTGTAGACGTAGTACCTCCATCATAATTAACGTGGTTGTATTCCAGTCTTGAATAATCTCAGAACTGCTTGTTGTGCAGCAAGCGGAATACATTTTTTTTTGGGAATAATCCTGTCTGATGGATCCTGCTCTTTTTTTCCACAATGAATACATGGACACTAGCCAGGACTACAGCTGAGTAAATGAGCACTTTAAAATTCAGAGGATTATTCATGGGCTACAGAGTCACACCCCCCAAAAGGTTCAGTCCCAGCCAAGTCAGTCTGCTACAGTTCAATGGCAGGGGGGTGAGGTTGGGGGTGGGGGTGGGGGTGGGGGGGGGGTGGTGGATTCGGGAGCAATTCAGGACTCAGTCGAATCTTTAATTGGCTTCATGTAATATTTAAGGAAACAGAACAAAGGCACAGACACACAGGGCTGTCTGAACCTGGGATTAGGCTGTGGGGTGACGACCAGACATTTGATGTAATTCCCCTTCACGCCTCGTCTCTGGCAGAGATCAATAAGAAAGATCAGGGATCGGGAATAAAATCACAATTAAAATGTGAGACGCAAGATAGAGAGTCGCCTGCAAATGCAAGACTGAATGGCCCTTTATCTGGCCTCGTGTTTCCTGGGAGCGGGGCACCCGTTTAAAACTCTGATCTGAAAAATCTGAGCCTGGTGGGCAGCTGGGTAGCTTGCTCGGTAAAAGCGCTACTATATATATATAACCTAAGAGATAAATGTGTTCAGTGTTCATTGCTCGGGGGATTCCTGTTAGCCATCCGGATGTTCGTGGCTAGCGCTCTCTCTGCGCACTCGTATGATTGGGTCTCCTCCGCCCCCACTCTACATGTGCGCTGCTTGTGGCTGCGGTCTGAAAAGAAGCATCTGGATCACACGGCGTTTTTCTAAAAGTAAATCTGAGCCAGGCCCACGATGAGGCCCACACTCATACAAGCCCCAATGGGCTCTACAGTACGAGCAACACCGGTCCTCCTACTCTCTATTTTCAAGCACAAGAATAAGAATTGTTTTATACATTTCATTCCCAATAAATAAATCGACACATACACAAAAAAACATTTAAAAACAAAAAAAAACATGTTTCAATGACATTTAAAAGCTCCAGAGAGGTCGGAGGCCTCCTTGCTCAACAGAACACGTCAGATTTCCTGTCGCCTGTTTCCACAACTTCCCCCGCAGGGTCATTTCCATCCAAACCCAGATAAAACTGGAGTGCAGTGGTGGGGTTTATCTCCAGCAGGAAGTGCACGTGCATGCGGCTCGCTGCTGTATGGCATCCCCGCAAGGCCAAGTGCAAAGTAGCGTTTATCTGCGAAGGACTGCAGCTGCAATCTCAAAAACTCAGAGAAGTCAGAGAACATCTCATGCAGGTGAAATCAGAGCGATGTTTACACGTAAAATGATTATTATGGTTTTCTCCCCTCTCTCTTCCTTGCGTTTGTCTTTTATAAATTTCTGAAATGTAATCATGGGATCGGGTGTTAAGTTATGCCATAAAGTAAACTATGAGGACAAACAATTTTTCAAAATTTTCAGGCCATAGAACAACTGACAAAAAGGATGCGGGTACAATGATAAATAGTGAAATTTCATGAAGCAAAACTGTTTGCAATATCAGGTTCTCTAATACGAGGGGAACAGTGAATTGAAAACCACCATCCATACATACACTTAGGCAACATGATACACTTTGGGCATAGCTAACGATAGCCACAGGACACATGTACAGACCATTCAAGGAGTCGCATCATACTCTGTGCTACTTATTTCCTGGATTTGTATTGCCTTCGGGTAACAACTTGAGCTGAATTCCTCCGTATATTTCACACGAGCGGTGACCCATTGTCTGCCTGTTGCTCTGGAGCCCGTGCTTCATCTCTCTTTTGCCACAGATATAGTAAAAATGATTTTTATTGCCTGCAGCTCCAGTGAGTTGACAGCTTGTCAGCCCAGAATCTCGAGGCAGTTGATTAAACAGAAAAATATTACTCCCAACATTGCAGAGCTGATGGCGGCTGCTGGTTTCCTGCTGAGATGTTGAGATTGCTGCTGCCGCCGACGTCGACGATACGATGAATTTTCACATTCGCATCTGAGTCCTTTAAGCCAATTAAAGTCGCTAAATTTCCAAATGTTCCCCTGCAGTCTCCCGCGCATTATTAGAGGCGTACGGAGGTAGAATAAAAAACCCTGAGAGATCACGTGCCCACATAGCCATTCATTTCTGCATGACAGCGAGATGCCGAGATCTAGCAGAGTGAAATCATGCTGGTCTCTGAAGATGTAGGGAGAGATTCAGCGCTGTGTAAATCTGCTACACACAATCAAATGCACATAAGGGAAGCGGTTTTGCTGGAAACATGACTGAAAAGGTCAAGACTGAACCTTTCTTCATTACTTACAATCGTACACCTCTGTACAACATGTACTATACAGAAACTGATTTTCCTTTCCTACATGCTTGCTTTCTCAACAAAGACATCATTCTTTGAAGTTGTTTATGCAATGTACCTGTTGTACCATTCACCAGTAACCTCTGCTCTTGTGGGGGTGGAAAGCTAAGACTTTATTTTTGCAGAACTGGTTCATTGCAAAAATAATCCATTGAGTATATACTATATTCAAGGACAGAAATAAAGTGTTTCATTTTTGGCGGTTGTGCTTCAATGCCTCGCAGTAAGAAGCGATATTATACGCACTTAAACACATTCATACTATGAATCTCAATCACATGCTTACACGAATATCAACAGTAAAAAATTCATCACTTGCTCTATACAATGATGATTTAATGTGCAACAATTAAAAAAAATCTGTAAGTGAATTACTTTCGTAATATCATTACAACTGCCAACAGTAGGTTTTTAACAGAGATAGTTTTTCTGCCAAATAGGTCAGTGTAGTACATCACTGACTGACATGTTACACATGGTCATCTAATTTAAAAACGCAAACAGGGGCCCGTGGATGCCACAGAGTTGTCGAACTAAGCACAATGCAAAAAAAAATAAAAAATGTATATATATATATATATATATATATATATATATATATATATATATATATAATTATTATTTATTTCATTTTTTGTGTTCCACATGTTGTATGGCTGCCATGCGCTGCATTAATAAATTAAAGCCTGAGTTCTGATTAGGAGGCGAGCAAATGACTGAGCAGCCAAGTCAAAGTTTGCACAAAGGAGGCAGGCCTCACAGTAGACTGTCTGTTGGAGACATGTGAGAGCTATGCTCCCTCTGAAGGGAAGCCAAACTCAAGGGCACCCACTCTTTCCTTCCACGCGGTGGAAACCGCTAAGAACAATGGAGGTTCTGGATTGAGGTCACAACCAAAGATACAGCTGGTGTCCCGAAAAGTCACAATCCCCGTCACTGTGAATGTGCTTTGGTGCGCTCGTATTTGAAGTGCAGTGACGTATGTGTTCCTGCACTTATAAGCGCTTCATTCAAGCCATTGATCTGCAAAGAGTCTGCACACCTTGTTTCCGGGGCCTACGTTCTCTGCCGATTGAAAGGAAATCACAAAAAAACAAACAAACAAAAAAAAAGAAACAGCAGACACTGTTTGATAACACTGATCGAAGGCATGCACGCTAAATGTTTATCGTGATTTAAAATCAACGGGCTACATGATCGCTCACACCATTGCCTGAAAGGGGCAGAATAAGCTTCAAGCGAGAAGGTCACTACAAGCGGTCCTGTGAAATGAAATTCAAGAAAACAATACGCTGAGCTGCAAAAATCCTACAATGTTTGCTGAAACTCATCTAAAAAAAACAGGCAGAGGCACACGGTATGAGCATAATGAGCCCATTTTTCGTTTGATTGACGCTCCGCGTAAAATAGGCTACAAAGAAAGCGAAAACGGAAACAGCGAGGGCAGAATGACGGACGACCTCAGCAGGCGCTGTTTCAGTCCAATCATAATGTCGCTTCCAACTACAGAGAATTGGTGTCCGGTATTATCGGAAAATTGAGAATAAAAAGGGTGAATGCAAGATCCTGAGGGGGAAAATACTTTCGCTTTGTATAACCTTTTATAATGCTACATTGCTGCTTCAACAGCAGTGTTACCGTATTTGTTTCGGGAATCAATTATTTGATCAACAGGTAGGCTACAGTATTAATTTGTTTATTACAAACAGAGACCCATCCTGATATCTCTGTGGCTCTTTTAACTAATCTATTGTCATTCATGTCACAAAACAGTTTCTAACTATGCTAAAGGTCGTATTTGCAAAGGAGATTAAAAACAAAACACATTTCCTGTCTTTGAATGTATTCCCTTCAGCCTGTCAATGTTCCAGTTTTCAAAAATGTTTCCATCCACAAGAGGTTCTGACACGGTTAAAAAGAAAAGAAAAAAAGAGTTCATCCTGTAAGCATACATAGACTTATATGGGTTTGTGAGACTATCAGAGACAAACAGTGACAAATCAGAGACTTCCAAATAATGGGCCTATAATTTGAGTTGATAGTTCAAACATAATCGGCCAATATTTAGTTGGCATGCACATGTTTTTACCCCCAGCATCCATCCAGTTAGCAGGGATCCAACATAGCCTGAGCAGGCAGGCGCACCCCAAATAATTGGAATTGTAAAAAGATCCAGTGCTTTTACAGCATACAGTGGTGTTAGTTCCCAGGTATCCTAACAGGGACACATAGAACTGAAGTATTGACATGATAATAATTAGGCCTACCTCAGTTATAATAATAATGTTATTATAACAGTTGTAGTAGACTAATAATCTTAAATAGACTAATAATCTAAGTTTGGATTAATATATACATATATTTTGCAAGAGTCATATTGGCTATGCCAGCCTAAGTGGAAAGAGCCAGTGCCCCACTGTGTCAACCGCGCTATCCTCTCCTAGCCCAATTAGACTACTTGTTGCGATACACTGTACTCTAGAGGCGTCGATACAACACAGTTCGAAATCGTGCAAATTGAGTGTAATTTTTTTGCTGCGTAGTCTATTTCAGTTTCATCCACTTCCTAGCTAGTTTGACAGACAGTGGTTCCTTCTGCTTTCAGTCTGATAGGGCTCATTAAATGCTTAGCTAATCCTTATCAATAGACTACGGTGTTTCGTCATGCAGTTGAATGATCTATTCGGTTTAATTGTTGTTTGTTTTTGAATGTTCCCACACATGAACTGGAATGATACATGATGTGTTTGATGTGATGATGTGTTTCCGTGCCACTTTAGAGTAGCCACGTATAACCTGGTGAAGTAGAATAAACGAAAACATGAAAAACTACATTGTTCCTAGCTAATACATTATACAACTTTTATTAGCCGCAGGCTACTCACCCATTAGCTGTCTTTTATGCTTCAAAGAATGTCACGTCTCCCTGGCAACAGTGTATTTAGTCCGTTTGAATACAGCGCTTAGATGGGTAGTAATATAAAATTCAATCTCGAATAAAGAGAAAGTCACTCAGCTCCGAAACGGGCGGGATTCATCCATTCATCTCTCCTACTGAACAATCGGACCTCTATGTGTGTGACTGAATAAATGCGAGAAACAAGTGATGTGTCAGTTTTGCAAAGTAGTCAAAGTAGCCTCGCTAGTAGGCTACGATTTGTTTACTTTTTTATTTCACTATTCAGATGATTATCTACAGATTTGGACTACGTGAATAATGGCTGATCTTTAAACCACACTTTATATACCATTGTACTTCGTACGCCGAGTTCATTTGGGTTTAATTAGACAAATTTATTATGTAGAAAAGTTTGCCGAAATAGGCTACCTGATTGCACCATCCACTAGCTAAACCATGCAGGTTTATTATTATCTTACTGTTTCATTGCTATTGATACAAATAAATATTTGATTAACAGCATTAGGCTAACCATACACATTGTTTACCCCACCGTCACGACTAGCTCTACTTCAGTGTTCAGAGATTTTGAAATGTAGTCTAACCGAATGAAATTTGGGCTATTCCTTTTGATTGTAGTTGGGTATAAGGCTACACGTAGTCACCCTCTTTTAACGTAACCATAAATTGTGCGCCATAAAACGATGCGCTATTATGCTACTGTCCATTGCGTTTCAATCAACTGAAATTCGCATTATATTTAGACCTAAATTTGGAATTTCCTTTTCATTGCATTTCTAATTGATTCTTACAGACAAGCGATGGTAATAATGTTCTAATTATGTGCAATTTCTTTGGCTTGCAAGTAGGCGTATGCAAGTATCTAATTTAATTCGGAACTCTATGCATTTTCACCTTAACTGCTTGGACCTCAAACGTTTGAAAAACGTTTTCATATCGATAGTAAGACCGCTGCTCCACCATGGATTCGTAGCCATGAATTTATCCATGAATACCATTGCATTCAAGGAGACGATACAGTCTTTCCTGCGGTCTTATGAAGAATATGGGTTACTGAATGTAATGTTAATACACATGTTAGCCTGTAGACAAAATGCACACAAGCATGCACACACTGTCTACACCTTGATCAAAACGTAGTTTGACCAATCAGCGTCATTTCATTGCGCATTCTGTTGAAGCCAAAAGTCATAATCATTACCATGCGAGGCACGTGACTTTATTTTATTAATTTAGTTTTTGTGTTCGATTTTAGCAGTATATATTCATAATTACTCACCAATTGAACTATTTTACTAGATTTACAATATTTGAAAATCATATTTTAACAATGGCGTAGTTCCAGTTCCCCCTCGGTTGTTCTGTAATTCTTGTCATTCCTAGTGACATATCTAGCTGTCTTTTTTCCATTGTGTAACGACTATGTGGCAGTAGTTGAACTAACTGTGCTAAATTCTAGACAATGATACATAGAAACTCGTATTCAGCAGCAGCATGAATATGTATTACGTACATATTTATCCTAACATTTGCGAGTTTAATGCCTGGGGATATTTTACATCTTTTCGTGCAATGATCGCAGTTCTGCCATTGCGGAACACGCCCTGAATCACAGCAGGTGAACGCACGTTCCACTGGCGCCACCTGTTGGCTGGAAATATTTTTGGTGTACTGGGTTATGATATTTCATTTATTCAATATGAGAAATCACACGAGATGACATTTTATGGTGGTCCTTTGAGGTTATCGTGTTATGTGACGGACACGTTCAAAATGGAGGAGCAGAGATCAATTAATTTTTTTTCACAGTTCAAACAGCTTCTTTATATTCCATGTTTATTAAATGATAACCAATATTTGTTTTTAAATATAGAATATCCATTTTGAACTTTTCAAGGCTGTGTAATAGCTATACAGGAGTCCTGAGGATTGATAAATGTATGATATTAACAGACATCTTAAACTATCCATCATTGACCAATCCAAGTGGATTTAAACTGACCAACCCACTGAAGTATCTAGGGTTTCAGTCCTCTTCCACAAATGACTACTCCTTAGGGAGGTATTTTACGCAGTACCAGGTGAGGTGGATTTGATTTATATTTTTAATTTCATTGTGTTCTAAAAACAAAGACAAAAAAGACCACATTTGCTAATACACTGCTAAGTGAAGTTTATTTTGTGAATCCTGTTGATGTATCAACCTCAGAATCCTTTAATTTGCGAAGGCATGTCGATGTTGGACAGCACAGATGGTTTATCTGTCTGCCGTACGTTAATCTCCTTGAACTGAACAATAGCGTTACTTGTGCTGGGGGCAGGAGACATCTCTTTGGGGAAAACAACAGAGAGGAAAGTGGATTGTTATTAAAATGCAACAAAAGAGCACACACAGGTATGTTGCCTAGTTGACTGAAGTGCTCATACTGAAGACTACTTAAAATCAAGATAGGCCTCTATATATATGTATATATATATATATATAACGTATATATACGTTAATCTCCTTGAACTGAACAATAGCGTTACTTGTGCTGGGGGCAGGAGACATCTCTTTGGGGAAAACAACAGAGAGGAAAGTGGATTGTTATTAAAATGCAACAAAAGAGCACACACAGGTATGTTGCCTAGTTGACTGAAGTGCTCATACTGAAGACTACTTAAAATCAAGATAGGCCTCTATATATATGTATATATATATATATATACAAAACAAACTTTGAAGTTTATAAGAACTATTAACTCCTGTGGAAATTCTTGGATAAATGGACAATGGACATGTTTAATCCGTTAATTACAATCAAATATTAGATAAAATTGACATTTACTGCAGAGATGATTTGGTCAGAACCCTGAATAAGTGCATCCTCTGTCTTTATTCAGGGGTAAAGCTTACTTGCAGATCTCCTGCTCGACGAGGGCTCTTTCCACCCCTGTTCTGGAGGGGGCAGTCTGACAGCCAGCTCACCCAGTGTGGGCTTCACATTGAAGCGCTCTATCACAAAGCAAAGAGAGAGAAACTGCACTGTCAAAATCCACTCACATACTTTTCAGGTTTTTTTTTCCCTTTTTGTAATGTAGGCTTTGGACACTGAGGTGTGGTGACAGGGATAGCCGCCGGTAGCTAGCTGATAAGACAGGAAGCAGGAAAAGTCGGTAAAGAGACTGAGGGCTGCATCAATCCCTCCATTGTGGATATATAATGTAGCGCAGTTTGTGGGGAGGGGTGGGGGGGGCAAGAAACAAACAACGAAGAGTCAATGCAGACACAACATTCTTAGTTAAAGGTGCTGTGTCTCTGCAGCAGAGAAAGGGAAGAAGTTGATCATTTACAATTTCTTTCTACCACACAAAGACAAAAAAGCAACATCTGTGTTATGAATCACTCTCAGGTGTGTGTGTCTGCCCGGTGTGGCTATCGCTGTCCAAGGTTCTGAAATCTTCCCAGGATTTCGAAGACAGGAGACCACGTGACAGCAGCTCCCACCCACCCCTTTAGGCCACACATCTATAACATAAATAAGAGCGAACTCTATTGCCTTATAATATTTAAAAAATGCTATAAATACTCATTTACAGAGGTCAAGTGTTAAATATATATATATATTTCAAGTGTCCGATCATTTTAAACGTCTTTACACAATCCTAACATTCCCGCCATTTTCAGCACACGACCGGAGTTGACCGCGGTCTAAGGGAAATTAGCATTCGTTTTGTCCGTCTCACAGGGCACCAGATCGGGGAAACTCACTGGGGTCCTCGGCTCTCTCCGCCTGCCTCCGCCGTACATGCGCGAAGATGATGGCCTCGATCTTTCGCCTGTTGGCGTGGATACTGGGCTCGGCAATCACCTCGCTCAGACGGAGGTTGTTCTTGATCGCTTTGGAAGCCGTGGACCGGGCCACCATTGGTAAGTTCTCCTGGTAACAGCGATCGGTGAAGTCGACCTCATCGTCTCCGAGGCTTCTGACGCTGTGGAGAGAGAAAACTGTTGATCAGCTAGCATGGGCATCTTAGACAACATTTTAGACTTTTAGTCGTCTTTTAATCGTGTTAACAGAAACAAAATAAAAGCTCACGGTTGTTACAGAGATGATGAGTGATAGACTTTATCACGTACCGCCTGTTGGTTAGTAGAGAGTAAATGTCTTGAATCAGGAGCTCTGCTGCTCCAGGTTTACAGTGGATCGTCCCGTCAATCACATCTTTAGGTAGCATGATGTTTTGTTTCAACAGGAACTTAAAAACCAAAATAGCACAAATTAAACTATTTCTATGAAGTACTAGCTGTGCACAAACACACACACACACACACACACCTTCATTGTCCTTGTTTAATATTGTATTTTTTATTTTTAAAATGTTATTATTATTGCTGTTATTATTATTCAGTTAATATAATTGCAGGGAATATATGCTGTGTTAAAATAGCTCGCTTACAAACTCTGAAAGGACAAGAACAAGTGACAATTCAGCATTTTATAAGCCTTTGTGTTCGATGCCATTGCTTACCCTTTCAATCTGAGACCAGTTGCTCAGTTTGGTTGGTAGCGAAGTTCCATTGTCATAGGAGTGCTTGGGAAAGTCTTCTGGGTAGTACCAGGAGAATATTTCTGCTACAAGGTAGCCATTGGAAAAGTCTCTACAGAATGAAAGGGATATGACTGGATGCATATTTGCTATTAAGAATCTAAAGTAGGCCTACCACACTTGTACTAACTAGGCTATATCTCTGAATAGGCCCACTTAATGGTATTTTCAAACACAATGAAGCTAAGTCGTCTATCTTAGGTTACTGAAATTGCCAGCCAGGTACTAGCAAGCAAGGCTACTCACCTGCGGATGTTCTTCGTAGAAAGCGACAAATCAAGACTTTGCAACCACTTTAAAACTTCTCGTGGCACTCCCGTCTTCTTGAGAGGCTGTGGGTAAGCCATTGCTAGCAAGGGGGTTATGCCGTGTGTGTGCACTGCGAGTACGAGGCTGTGCTGTGAGCTTACAAATAAAAGAGAAAGAAAATAATAAAACGCACGTGTTGTCGCCCAGCTACAGATCCAACGGATCAATTCATCTTAGCCCACCCACAGAACGTCTGTCGATAAATTAGATTCAGAGTAGCGACCTAGCGAGCTACATGCTATTCAGAGTCCCCACTCTACGGCGAGCAGGCGTCCATTGTTTACGAAACCATGGAAACAGGAGTCTCGCTTCGTGTATTGTCACCGTGGAAAGCTGTGTTTTGAAGGTTCAAGGACAAGGTGGATTACTTTTGCACGTTTCGCTTTTTTTTTACTGAATGATATAATGCAGCAGACCTGATTTTAGGCTATTTGATGATGTCATTTGGATCAGTATATCTGTTGCATTAAAGCGCTATTTTATTTATCTGACAATTCACATTATTTAGGAGAACTTGGATAATATGGGTACAATGACAGTACATAGTGAAAATTTCAAATGACAGTAAAATACACACTTAATTTATAGCACAGACAGTAGTAGTACAATTCACAAATATATGCTACTATCTAAAATTCTATAATGTCCTAGAGCAACGACTAACTGCTAGCTCACAATACAAAGAAACATTTTGAGGACAGGTGACCATTTACTGGAAAAGGAATTGTAATTCAGATATCAAAATTGTCAGAGGACATTGAAAATTGTAATACCAACGGCTAAGTCGGTCTAAAAGAAATTAAATTAAAATGTTTATTCTTAGGTCAAGGAATAAGCACATACAAACAGGGAACACAGTCACAATGTATAAAACAACTGCACATATGACCTGTGACTACACAGTGGGTACTTTGATGCATCCACATGCTGTAGACTGATATTTTGTGATGAGTGTTACAGCAGACTGTAAAAAAAAAAAGACATAAACAGAAACATGGCGGATTGAATATATTTAGTGCAGGAAATGCCGTTCAGTGCACAGAGACAGTCTGTTCCGTGCCTGACTGTTCTATCTGTACTGTAGGAAGTTCTTCAAGCGGTTGGGCAGCTGAAGCTGTGGAATGAGGTGGAGTCTGGATTGGCCAATGCAGTCTCTGATGCTGAGTCGGCACAGCTGACAAAGGGGGCGGGGCATGGCTGTGGGATAAACAGGGGGGTGTGGGGTGGGGTGGGGGACAGACATGTGTTATTCAACCCTGCCTGTTACTCACATGACCAAATAGCAGCAAGTTTGGGCCTGACCCAGCTATGGCCCACATAACTCACTTTGACTTGCCCCCCCCCCCCCCACAAAAGAATGGGAGTCCATGAGTGGCCAGGTCCATTTTTTAGGCCATTTTTTAACAAGTCATGGCTCAAAAAACAGACCGGGTCTGGGCTGCCCATTGACTGTCATTCATTTCATTCATTCAACCCTTTCAGACGATTGCGGCTGCGATTGAATGCAGTTCCCCGCGTGACCGTTGTGGCGGGGGGGAGGGCGGACGTGTTTTAAAGACGCACCTTCGTAAAGCAGGAGGAAGCCCTCCGCCAGGCTGCTGGGCGGAGCCGACTCCACCGGCCGCTTCAGCTCCTGGTTCCGCACGTTGACGTCCGCCCCGTACTCCAGCAGCACTCTCACAATGTCCGCGCAGTCCTTCTCCGCCGCCGCGTGCAGCGGCGTTTCCAGAAATCTCCCCTTCTGCACGTTCGCTCCTGCGTGGGGAGAAAAAAAAGGAAAGAATCAGGACAGGTGCTATAAAGGTTTGTGGCTGATTAAAAATCACCCCATAGAGCCCATTTGATGGGCGATATTTGATCAATTTTTATGCAGGTCTGCTTTCTGATCACTGTCTGCAACATTTCATGAGCTGTTTTCCGTTTAATACATGCACCAGGAGATCAGATGTATATTCTGGGCCACAAAAAGAGGACCACAGTCATAAATTGTGTGATTATGAGAATGAGCTGGCTGGGTTTTACGTTCACATTTTACCACACTATAGTCCACTTTCCTGGTTTCAATTTTCTCAAAAATGAATCACTTCTTGGTGCTGAATGTTTCCTTTATTGCGATCCATTAAGTTTTCATTGAATATTTTAACCATCAGGCACTCTACCCATACTCTACCCACCCCATTAAATAAATCCACAAACCTGTCACCCAGAGAGAATTAGTGCCACTGGAACGGTACATGAATTATGCAACAATGCTTTCCTTCCTGTCTTTACAATAAATAGTTTGTTTATATTTTCGCATTGTGTTCTCTCATCTTTCTGTGTGCTCCATGCTGACACCTAGTGTTTACAAAGGAAGTCTTTATAAATATATATTTTAATAAATAGAATACAAATAAAATGGTACTGCAAGTCCTTAGCCAATTTTTCATTTTATTTGAAGAAAATATTAGAATTTTTATGGCCTATATCCTGTTTGCAATTTGAGTTATCTATGTGGAAAACGGGCGTTTGTGGCAGTATTTACCTTTATCCAATAGCTTCCTGGTGCAGTGAAGCTGTTTGGACACACAAGCGATGAAGAGAGGTGTTCCCAGGTGGGGAATGTCATAGTCCACATCAGCCCCCCATGTGACAAGGGCCTCCACACAAGCACTTTTACCTGAGCAGGAGAGATTCATGACAGGTGTGCCACAACTCTCTCTCTCTCTCTCGCTCTCGCTCTCTCTCCCACTGCCTGCTGTTTTAATGTATTAATGCTCTGTGCAGTCTGCATCTCAAATAGCAATACTTTGAGCTTTTGAGTGTTTCATATCTGTCTGTGAGCACACGGTTAATAACGATGCAGAGAGTAAAGGAGGTGAGCTGTGGATCTACCTTTGCTGGTGGCTTCGTGGATGGGTGACGGCTGACATATGGCGGTCTGAGGACTGGCGCCGTTTTCCAGGAGTATCTCTGTGCACGTGGCACTGCCCGCCATGCAGGAGTTGAACAGAGGGGTCACCCCGTCGATGGTGGTGGCATTAACCTGGGAGACATTAGCACGTTAGCACGGTACCGCGTTTCACTCCCCGGTAAGCACTGGCCACTCAGCACACTGCACAGCACATCATATTTAAAATGAATTTAAAAGGAATTATATACGTGCACTGGAGTATAGCTTATGCCATTCATTTTGGCGGAAGTTAATAAATGCATCTTCCTATAGCGTAGAGTTTTCATTTCATTTTACAAAAATGCACGCACACATACACACACACACCATTGTACATGTTGAGCATTATATGCATTGTACATGCACTTGCTACATTCTAGAGCAGTGGTAACCAACCCTGTTCCTGGAGCTCTATCGTTCTGTAGGTTTTCGTTTCAACCCTAGTTTGGCACACCTGACTGTACTAATTAGCAACTCAACAAGATCTCTAGCTGTTGAATGAGGAGTGCTTTGTTAGGGTTGGAGTGAAAACCTACAGGACGGTAGGTCTCCAGAAACAGGGTTGGTTACCACTGCCATAGAGCAGTATATTTTGAAGACGCTTACATTTGCACCGGCATCGATGAGAGTCCTGGCACAGGCCACATGGTCTGCAAGACAGGCCTCATGGAGTGGAGTCACATGGTCAATGGTGCGCACGTCCACATTGTACCCCTGTAGTGACAAACGCAACAGTCTATGTTTTTCTTCTTCTACCATAATACACATTTAATTATGCATTTGTTTAATTCCAAAAAGCCGCAGTCTATCTGATTGTGAATACAGATGAAAATGTGTCAGGTGTGTTTTTTGTGACTCAGGTGACGGCCCACCTGAGAGATCAGGTGTCTCAGCGTGAGGAGACGACCTCGGGCCGCGGCCTCGTGGAGGGGGGAGCGGTCCGCCCATGACCCTGTGACACAGAGCACACACCTCAGTCCCGCTCGCAGGTAACAGCTGCCCGCTAAAACACGGCAAGGAACATCGAGTGTGTCCACCCTGTCAAACCCCACTGAAAAACAACACACATCGCTTTGTGAGTGATCTATTATTATAGTCACGGTGCTTCTTTGGAAAAGAATGCCCTGATGTCATCAACAACCTGCCGCAGAGGGTGGAGTTCTGCAGGGTTATTTTTACAGGGAACCAATCAAATAACATTAGACTTCCACTATTTTGCATCACGGTGCAATGGACTCTATTTCAGGTAAATGCCTGTGATGTCATTTCACTGGCTGCCTCCCTGTTATTACTGAACTCAAGCGTTTACCATTCTGGGTTAATGAGCAGATGGGGGTATTATCCTTTGCATATATTTTATCATGAAAGGGATGAGGAAATCAGGGATGGTTTGGGGGGAAAACTAACCCAGAGAAGCTGATGATGCATCATTAAGTCTATTCCCTGCTGGGAGAAAGACTAGTTACAAGTCAGCTGCTTACAGTGAATCTTGATCAGCAATTATAAATACAGTCTAGCTTCCCCAGAATATTTTCCTTTGTATGACTATACATCTTTTACATCATGCTAATTGGTTCAGTTTGTCACAATTATTTCCCCAGTGACAATGTAATTTGTGTTGATAGATCTTTGTTAAATAGATAATTACCCACCTAACAAAACACCATTCCCCCGCTTTCAAAATCGGAGTCCCTTCAACTGAAACATCTTTATTAGAACATAAAATTATCTTTCAATTTGTTATGCCTCTAATCTTTTGAATAAAGTAAAATACAGGTTTTTGATACTATATACAGTAAGTGAACATTTCTTTGGTGTAAAGTTGATTAATTGATCTTTCATACCAGTCTGAGAGGTAATTGAGCTGGCCACAACATTTAAGCTGTTCAATATCAAGCCAGATTAAAAGAAAGAAAGAGAACCAGAATTATCAAGAGATGATCCCATTTGTGTTTTCCTTATGCTGGGAAATGGAATGAATGTGGCAATACATTAATGGTCCCCCCCATGTATAGTCTTTCAAGAAAAATCAAGAGTATTTTTAGGTTTTCAGTGAATGACTTTCAGCAAATGCAAATGAGAATGAATTTATACAGTGTTAAAGTACAATTTCTGTTCTGTGCTGCAGCATATTACCTGTGGAAATAGATTTTGGACCACCACATTTACAGCTCTATTTCCTCGTTCAAAAAAAGAAAAGCCATAGAATTACTTTGCACAATCCCAATGTAACAGAAGGTAGAACAGCAGTATGGGTTCCCTGGTGTGTCTGTTTGGCACCGTTTGCAGACAGCTGGGCCCTCACAGAGTGTTTAATGTACAACGTACAGTACAGTACACACCTGAGTCAATATCCAGAATAACTGCCGAAGCGTTCCAGACTGTTCTATCATCATCATCCTCCTCCTCTTCACTCATCTATAAGACTGGTGACAGAGGACAGCGCTAAGTATAGCCCCTCAGTCTCTGAGACTCCCAGTCTCTCGGCCCGCTCCTGTGTCACTGTCCCCCCGTCGAGTTTGTTTTTTACCGGATGCCAAATCTAATTTGCACCCAATTATCACGTTTAACTCCGATCATGTAGGCACACTTCTGTTCTTTACTACAGCGCGTAAGGATCACTGGGAGTACACTGATTAGACAAGGAGCGTTGCAAAACCCTGAAGCCTAATATTAGAAAACAAACTATCCGTGATTGCATTCTGTATAATTTGCTTACATGCATTATTTCAGTGAGGTGAAATGCTAAAAGGAAAGGGGTCTGCTCAGCATTAGCAACTAGTTGTGGTGGTGTTTTGCTCTATAGCTGTAGTGGTGTTTGCTTACTGTGGTGAAGGCACTTTTCATTAGTTTGCTACAAGCATCTGCCAAATTATTAAATAGGAAATTGTAATTAGCACTTATCAGTAGAAGATATAAAGGATGTAAGTGTATTACTGAAAACATAGTTAAACACCATTGGATGTGAAGTATTTTACTTATTCAGTAATCTTTTCAAAGAATTACAGAATAACAGTGCTCTTACAGTACTCCCACAAATATAAAACATAATGAAATTCAAGCATTTTCTTCAAACCAGTAATGACTTTCACAAGCTTGCAAATAGCTTCGTCCATGGAGGCTATATTTAGACAGATATTTCCCAGAGAGCCATCTGGTGTTCTTGGGAACTCGGGAATTTATATACCGAGAACACATAAAATATTACCAGAGATAAGCTATAATAATCTGTATTCTTTGATATCCATGTCTCCAGGTTTCATGCAACCAATCTTGCAGTAATGCCCAGGAAAAATGACAGTGACATGAGCAGCACAAAGGCTTTTGACATGTTTGATGTTTACACCCATACAGTAAACTGGTATATGACAGTTTATTTGCGTTTAAGTTGAAAATACAAACATAATTGATATACAGATATATTCACAAACAAGTTATTGCAACATTTATCAGGAACATTACTATAGTCTCAGGTTCAGTACAGAAGAGGAGGAATTGATTTTGGGGGTTGCGCAAATATAGCACTGACCTTGACTAGTTAGGATGCCCCAAGATTTCTTTTTTGAAGGAAAGTCCTCTGTATTTTCTAGGGCGCGCTTCCTTGATGTGTTCTCTAGCTCACTGCTTTCTGTGGCTGGCACCTGAGGCATGTTTTGAAGAAGCTAGCGCTTAATTAAACCCTTGGCAGTGCGAGAGTGGAGCTGGGGGTGCTCCCTGATTGGCTGCCTGACTGTTGCCGTTGACAGCAGATCCGGTGCCGGTGAATTGCACGAGTGTGAAGAGTTGAAGGGGACGGTATGGGGGATGGGAAAGGGATCACATAGCACCGGTCTATTTATAAATCCGGCTAAAAGTCAACTTGCACCGGCATTTAAACTAGAAACAGTGGCTAGAGCTCCCAAACTTTTGAAAAGGACTTAAACATTAAGCTCTCGCCTGGTGTTGTCACTTTTCACATTACCAATCAACACTTCCATGACTTGGATTGCCCCCCACGCATTTCCATAGCAACATGATGTCATGATAATGCAGCCGAGGGGGCAGGGACAGCTGAGTGTTCAGTTGTAACTGATTTAATTACCTAACTTAAGACACAGCTCTACCATCCAGACGTTTCAAAATCTATTTGATACGCTCGAACGAATCCTCAGCTCACCCAATAGCGCTCTAAGATTTTCATTGTTCTTTATGCTGAGAGGATGAAGAAGGCATCTGAACCATAAAGCAGTTCTGGGGCCTGCTTTTGAAGAAGGCAAAGAATGAGAGAGACGGCCTCATAAAGTGGATTATCTTTAGCTAAAATAGGTTCTCAATTTTAAGAATAACATTCCTATTTCACAGTTTGATACCCTGTACTTTCTTTAGGAGAATTCATATTTAATGGTATAATTTAGTGGCAAAACATTGTCCAGAATGGATTGCAAATTAATCTGTGCATTCTGTGCCCTTCAAAAGCACTTTCATTTTTCACTTTCATCAGATTTAAAGGCCACCAAAACCTGTTCACTGGCAAATGTACTTTTTAACTGCTTCCATTGTATTAGTATAGAACAGTCCTCAACATTTATGTAAGATGCGTCATGTTGATCATTATTTTGCACTTGCAAAAGTACACAAATGTAAAAAAATACAAAAGATTAGATTAGATTAAACTCTTACAAGTATAAGCATATCTAAACCTGTAAGTATAAAAATATTTGTACACTGACATACAGAGAGTAGACAGGGGAGAAGCTGTTGTCAAACAATGCCATATAATAGCATGGTAGAATTGTGAAAAGCCTTCACATTAACCGATCAAATTGCAGCCTGCCATGTAGCCTTAATACAGTTTATAGTAGTAATCTGTCCAATGCAAAAATCAAGTTCCCCATAGAAGACATGTTTACGTGCACAAAATGATCTGAAAATGAGAAAACTGACTGAAAATTAGGGTGATGGTTTTCATAAAACTCAAACACAACAGCTGCACAGCATGCACAGTGACCTTTCTGAGACCCCGTGGTCATGTACACACAGTTCAGAGAAACGCACTCACTCTGTCCTTGACCAAAATCGTAGAACTCGGCGGAAATCCGCGCCGCTTCCTTGCGGTTCCCCCTGATGATGTAGAAGTACGTGAGCAAGTTGAGGGTTATCTTCACAAAGAGCTTGAAGCAGAACAGTGCCAATATGGTGAGGTAAACGTTGGACAGCTGCACGGCAAAAGGCCTGCTCTCTAAGTCAGTCATTGCTGCTGCCCGCTCGCTGTGAACGTTTCGGAATGAGGCTGTGATGTGTCGAAGGGATCACATGCACTGTCCCGACATTCCCTCAGCGACGAGAGGTTCCAAACTAGGAACCCCGCTGCTGTAAATGTACCTGTCCAAACACAGCAGCCCCATGCATCATTATAATGGGCTCACACGAAGTGTATGGTACACAGTTGTCATTCACGGACAACTAGTAATATTTGTCATTAAGTGCCAAATCTAGTTTCAAGTGTAGGCTAGGCTCTTTTCTCACAGTAATTCCCAAAATTAAAAAATTATAATAAACAGTAAATAAAAACAATCTGGAATGTATGCAGGTTCTGATCTTGGCACACTTGGATAAGATACAACTATTAAATCTACTGAAGAAGATTCGCACCGAAGAAGGAAATCATTGCCAAATATGCCAAGAGTTTAAACCAGGCCAGTTTTTTTCCTCCCTAATTAATGGCTAATTGTACCTCTTCAGTTACTTCTGTGCCCCAAACATACAAAACATTTCACAAAACATAACAGTAACATTTTTAAAAGCAAATGCATTTATTTAAATAAATGTTCCTGCTCATTTATGGGAAAACAACTTTCTCCGGAAACACGAAGTTATCTCCTTACCAACTATTGCCAGTAGATGGCACTGTGCGACAACTTTTAGCAATGCATTATCTGAAGGGAAAATGGGCGTAGTGCTACAGTTCAGCCGTGTGCAAATCAATTTATTATTTCTTGTCATTGTGCAAGATGTGCCTCTGTATTTTAGTGACAATTGTGAGATAAAAACCTAAAAATACTGTATCAAAAAAGTATTTCAAAAGGGTTACTACACCATGCCTTAATACGAAACAAAATTGAGATTTTTGACCAATCCAATAGTGACCACAGTGAGATCTTTTTTGTTATATTTCTTGTGTTATATTTAATTTCATGTATTTATTGTTTTGTCAGATTAAGCATATCTAAGCTGTTGGCCACGTGTCCTTATGGACACTCTTTCTCAATTGACTTTTCTTCTGCTCCCAGGCACGAGTGAAAGTTAATTTGAAAGAAAGTGGTCTTGAATATAATTTCACCAGCAGGGGTCAGCAAAGTTCTGCTTGTATGAGTTTTGCGTTGCAATTAAAGCCGATTGGGGAAATGAATAATTGGGACAGAGGACCGGAATTATAATAATAATTATTATTTTAGAACTTTAGCAGAAGATTGGATATATGCTGTGATATGTGTTCTAAACACACCATTATTAATCTAAATATTAATTCTAGAACATATTCGTAAAACATTAACTCATATAGAACAATAGGATATATTACGCAAGGTTCCTATATCATCAAGATTATTTTTATAACATTTTTTTCTTATAATAAAGTGACAAGGTTTCATAATTGAAAAAAACATTTTGATATTTAATATTACATAATAGTAAAGTGTTACTTTGGATAATGGGGGCATCTACAAAAATAAAAAGTATCAGAAGCAACTGGGGAATAATTACATGAAATGCAAAAACCCTCAAATGTATTCAAACCTAATTAGGGGTGAAGTTCTTGGTAATTAGTAGGTTTAACAATCAAGAAATAACCACATTCTACAAAACTAGATTTTAAATCTTTTTTGGAGAAGAAAAAAATTTAGTCCAACAGAAATGCAAATGAAATGATATCTGACTTCATTACCGATGATGAAAAAAGCCATTCTGATCTGATCTAAAGAATGATCTTAAATAATTAATTTAAAAAATGAAAATTTCACACTTATTAATATCAAAAATGTAAAGGTTTTGCCAAAAGCTATAGTCTGAATGAGTAAAATAAGTTTATTCTTCATATTAATAATTAACATTAAGCCTACTTAAAAGGAAAACATTCTCTAATGTTATATCACAAACCCCATGCCTTTAATCTTTGCACAGATTGTAGGGCAGATGGAGTGTATTTTTGGTTGCGTGGTTTAATTAAGCAACTTCAGAAAGGATTTCAAATAAGAAGTCCATTGTAAAACTGCAGACAACAAAGTATGTCCCCTTTTAGTAGACTACTTTTAAGTGGGAAATGATCATGACTGTTGTACAAATTTCAGTTTTGCTTATTATTAGAGTCATATTAGAGCTGACAAAGGATTTGGGTTGTAGGAGCCAGGGCTAGGGTTAGTGCAATGACTACATTGATTTTGGATGACCCTTTTTTGTGCACTTGTGGGATCTAAGACTGTAGCTGTTTTTGCTTTTAAGGCAGGTAACATAAAATCGCTTTATCATTTTTATGTTCGTGTAAGTGGCTTCATTAAGAACATAGAATGTTCATATGTGGTTCTATAGTGTCGTATGTCTTATTTAAATTGTACATGTTTACCATTATTTATACGATTTTACCACATGATGGCATTTATTCAATGGATCCCCTATAATAGTTTCCCAAATAAAATAGCTGCATTAAAATATGTCTCAGCATCTACACCTCTTATTACCGGAACTCAATACACATCATAAAATAGATATACCTCACCGGAACCTCTTGGCAGAAACAGGAAGCCTCCTTGTTCAGTATTTTCTGGCGCAGGCATAACTTTCAAATATAAGGCGGGTAACGTCAGAGAGTTCGGTCAGCTAAACCGAACGCTTGTTTTGACTTTTGTAATTTATCAGCGGTATAATAAGCCAGGATTTAGTTCTACTTATTTCACATTACTTGGGCTACCATATTGTGATCCTTCTGGCACCATAATGGTAGAAGGACCGGGATGCACTTTGAATGGAGAAAAGATACGTTCAAGAGTGAAAATGGGACAGAAAGTTGTAGAAATTCGTGGATCAACAATGCCAACACAAGTAAGTTAAGTTAGCTCTGAAAGTGGGGGAATATAATGCATTTTCACAAAAGTAGCTGGTAAGAAAGAGTTGTATCTATATATATATATATTAAAAAGTTTATTAGCCTACGTTTGGTAGCTCGCTAACTAGCTAGGTTACATGAGCTAGTTTTACATTTTACACTGACATACGTTGACTGGACTCAAGATTTGACGCAACGGCAGTCGACTCGTGTTTGTGTAATCGTGTTTATTGGAAACTCAGGAATTTGGAAGAAAATTCTGAAGGGTAAGGGGAAAAACAAAACCTTTTTTTCTTCCTCAGGAAAATGAGCCTCGAACAAACCCGTTCCAGGCATTCGTCGGATGCCAGTACGCTGGTGTGGAGACGCTGGGAAAAGAACTGTTCTTGTTTTTTGGCCAAAGAGCTCTGAGGTAAGTAATGAATCAACAAACAAAAATGATTGGGTGATACTGTGATATGTCTGCATACACCCAGCTGTGACCTGTGTCTTGTCCTTACACCACAGTAATCTGATATAGCCTACCTCTGCCCACCCTACACCAGTGGTACGAAACCATCAATTTCCAGATGCTGTGGACCACTGGTGTCAATCTGCACAGACTATTGACTGCCAGGCTATAGGCCTTAAGCTGCATCTGTGTTAACTCTTCATTTCAGAGTTCACTTTGGCATGAATGGCTCAATGAGAATAAACCAATGTGACAGGGCACCTGGGAAGGGTACGCCCCCTGCGCTGGAGGTCCGACTGACCAGCGATACCATTTGCTTTTTCGACTCAACTGTGGAGATCAGGTGACTATTTTTTTTGTCAAACTCTGTTGATGCAGTTGTAATCTTCCACCTTTTGCTAATGGAATGCAGCACGAAAAGGTTGGACCAAGTAATTTTTTCCCCCTGGTTTTTCATCAGGGAAATCAGACAACAGCTAATACAACAATTGGCTCTTGTACTTTCTTCTGCCACAGTTTCTGCCATTTGGGGATTTTGTGTTTGCTACATGCTTTCCAGAGCTTGTGCGTATTTGGAATGATTTTACATTTGTCAATAATACACGATAAAAGTTGGAATTGTGATTTAAAATGCATAGCTTCCCCCCCCCCCCTCCCCCCCCCCCCATTTGGTCTCAAAATACAACAAGGCTGTTAATGTAATCCTGTGATGTATGATGCCTTTGGTATTCTATTAGAGGAAAGTTTTTTTTATTTTTTATCTTTGGTCACGTCATTACAACCTTCTGGAAGAAAATAAATAAATCTGCTTTGCTTTTGGGGGTTTTTTTCTTCAGGCTTTCCGAGCACTGTGCACACAAAGTCAGGGCCATGGAAAGCTTGGATGTCTGCTCGTCCAAATTCAGCTTCTGTCGAGCAGAAGACCGGGTGAAGAACGAGGGCTGTCGTATGTTGTGTGACGTCCTCTTAGACCAATCGGTCCTGCCGGGTGTGGGAAACATCATTAAAAACGAAGCTTTATTTGACAGCGGGCTTAACCCTGCAGTTAAGGTAACTTTCAATATTTAAAATCCTCAAGATAATAGGACATGCAACAATAGTAAGTATTAATAATAAGTGTTGTAATTTTTATAGTATCTATGGTGGCGATATAAAAGGAAAGCATCATAGAATATGGACTTATTCTCTGTTTTCCCCTCTCAAATTCGATGTTACCTTTCCTCAGGTCAACCAGCTGACAGACGTGCAGATCCATCATCTGGTGAAGATGACGCGCGATTTCACTCTCCTGTTTTACAAGGTGCACGTCAGTTTGACCCAAGTAATTTCGAGCGAACCCAACACAGCGTTCCTGAAGTTCCATCCCTTACGTTGTTGTATCGGAGTAGTTTATTCGTTTGACCTATTGCCTGTATAGGCAGTACTCTGAATATAGGCAAATATAGGCAGTACTCTGAAGGAGAAAAATTGGCATGCTTTTAAATTCTGTAGTCTGAAATTGCATCTTAACATTGTGAATATGATATGTGAGAATAACATGGTCACTGGTAAAACATTTTTATCCTATTAATATGATATCTGCATCCTCCTGTGTGTTCAGTCACAGTGTGCACTTGCGAAAATTGAGGAACGAGAATTTCACTCATTTATCTGTGTTTCTGAAGACTAAAGGGACGTTGATTTAAGTGGTACTTAGGCCTAATATTGAACACTTGTCATAGTACAGTCAATTTAGAGTTTGTCTGTCTGAGCCTATGGACAATACTGTTCATGCAAAACAATGCACTCATTCTTTCTGAGTACACTATAAATAATTCTGATTCGTCTAATTCTTTTCTTTTTTTTCCTGTTCTTTTTTTCTTCATTCCCTCCCTCCAGTGCCGTAAAGCCGGATCTCCGCTTCACAAACACTACAAAGTGTACAAGCGGCCGAACTGCGGTCAGTGCGCCGGGAGGATCGCCGTCTGTCGACTTGGAGAGGACGGGCGGATGACGTATTTCTGCCAGCGCTGTCAGAGCGGGGACGCGGGCCAGGTTAATGTTCGGTAAAACGTGCCGTTTCGCCTCTTCCCCCCTCCCCCGTTTCTGTTATCGCACGCCGCTCAAATAAGACGGTGTTTACGCGGCATTACCAGCTTATCGGACAGACTGGTGCCGCTTATTCCGCCGCGGATGGCGAGGCGCGTTGTCGGCGGATTACAGTCCTCCCCCCCCCGCGCGTCTGCGGTCCGCTGGAACGGCGGCGCGACTGCGGGATGAGCTGGCACGCCGCGCGCGCGGGACGCGAGCTTTACTCCCTCCTGCTTTTGTTGAGAGAGGCTTTCGCGGGAGCCTCTGCGGCAAATCCCGAATTGCATTAACCGGGCCGGTTTTTGAATTTTTAATTGAACGCGCCCCGGTAAAATGGTCTCTGCCGCCTCTGTTTACCGTGCAGGCTTTCCATGGCAAGCCTTTCATCAGAATCAGATACTGTCTGTGAGGTAAACGCTGCTACAGAAATAACAAAAGTGTGTTTGTTGTTTTGGATCCGTTCCCCAAAATTCTCATTACCTGCAAGAATTTAAAGTACCCTCAGATGCAGGTGAGGTTTCTCTGCTGTGGATTTCTCCTGCTGAAAAGATCAGCCTTGGAGTTTCTTTAACGAATGGAAATGTACTGTGTCAAATGTTTCTTACAATTACCACAAAACGATTGTGCTAATTGTAAGAATTACTACAAATGTTTTTTTAATCATTGATCTCCCGTGATTCATTGAGCATCAAGTAAAAAAAAAAGACATGTAACTGTTTGTTTTAAGCACATCAGCCACTTAAAGCTGTTTTTCTGTCAGTATTCTCAGTTGCCTTGTTTCCGTTTTTTTTCTGATTGAAGCAAGCTCCCCACCAGGAACAGTTTGGTGGGGTGGGTGCACAGCCGAGGCTCGGGAACCAGCGAGGAGGTGTGCAGGGAGGAAGAGGAGGAGTGGGCCTGCGACCTCTGCACTCTGATAAACAAGCCCAGCAGCAGGTCATGTGATGCCTGTCTGACCCCGCGCCCTCAGCGTGAGTATCACAGAGCTGCTGCAATCTTCACTCTGTGGTCCTGATCAGCCAATCGGAGAGCTGTGTTACCATTCTGTTACCCCATAACTTTCAGCACTGAGGGAGAGCTGTGTTACCATTCTGTTACCCCATAACTTACAGCACTGAGGGAGATCTCTGATTCTCCTTTTGTTGCCCCATCACTGATGGCAGTTGAGGAGAGGTGCAGTGTTGCCCCATCGGTGATGCATGCTGGGGTCATCTGCTCATCTAAGTGTTATTTACAACACTGTAATGGCGAGGGGAGTAATCCAGTATCAGCCGCTGATAAGAAAGGTTTGATTTCCACCAGGAAATAAAGCAGATGGTGTAAAGTGCTGGACTGGGGCTGTGCTGCTTTAAATGCTAATGCATCGCTGCACTCGAATTCTCACTCCACAGGTCCCAAAGAGCAAATGAAAGAGGATTTCTCCACTTTTAGCCCAGATTTGATCAAGTACCCCTGCAACGCCTTCTCCAAACCGCGGGAGGAAGTGAAATTCAACAGGAGAGCGGCGTTCGGAACTTCCACCCTCATCTTCAGCGATCTGAGCGCAAAGCCTCCCCTGATGAGAAGTACCCCGCCCCTCCGTTCCGGGGGCGGCCGCTTGGATTCCGGGGCCTCGGAGAGAGATTTAAATAAACACAACCTCAGTCTGGGGGGCGCAAGCAGCGATTACGGCCTCGCGGCCTCCCGCACGCCAAGCCGAGCTCCTTCCGGTGGGGAATTCTCCGCCCCCTGCCGCCAGCCGAGCAAGAAAATGAGAATTGATCGCGAGTCTTTTTCCGAGGACAAAGCGCCGGCCGGACACCATGACTTAACAAGGTAACTGTGCGCTTGCTTATATCCACGAGTAAAGGTCTGTACGGACACAAAATGGGGGACGCGGTAAATCCCGTGGAGCAGTTTTCCTCTCGAATTTCAAGAAATATGTGGCATTAATTCCTATAAGAGTAGCACCTGAGTCAGCAGTAAGTAAATGGTCTGTGATAAAGGGCTTGTGGTAAATTGACCATGACCTGATTCAGGCCTACTTACTTTTAAACCATAGGTATTTTCAGTGAAGGAGTCTGCGCACTATACACAAGCAATAATTATTGATTAAAATGACTACAAAGATGACACAGAAGTCAGCTGAATATCTTGCCTCACATGTATGCTATTAATATGAACTGCCCTTTGGGGATTGGTTAGGTTAAAATGTGACACCCGACGTGTAGCTTCTGTTTGGGTGTGTGCGTTCGCCAACAAAGTCTCAGCTTTGTGAGGAAAAACAAACGTTTCTGTCGATCAGGACCACTGAGATTAAGAGCCCAGAGGTGGGAGGACCCTCCCTTCCCAGCGTCCCCTGCTGCGACACTCACCGGCGCCCCTGTGTGCTCAGAGTGGTCCGAAAAGAGGGCGAGAACAAAGGCCGGCAGTTCTACGCCTGCCCCCTGCCCCAGCAAACCCAGTGCGGCTTTTTTGAGGTAAGGAAAAACGTCCAGACAATGCTTTCACGCGAGGAACAAATTTTCACTATTGATTATGGAGACTGTGGATTTGGTTAACTTGCTGGTAAAACTCCACATTCTCTTTCAAATCTACTGGATGTGTTCCCTTTAACAATAGGTACAGTAGAGATGACAGTGGTAACTATGACACATATGACAAAATATGAGATTGGGGTTCATGAGTATGGTACTGTAAGTATGATACAAGCCAGCTGTATAATAATACATTTTATCGCAGCAGTAAGAAATTGATAAACGGCAACTTCTAATTAGGTTGATAATATCAAGGGAAAAATCTGAGATAAATTTAAGGCACTTTACTGTTTGTAGTTTGTGGACCTTCCTGAACATGGCAGCCCCTAGATTATAATTCACTGTATTGATGTGTGGAAAATTGGATTAGGCAGAACTCTTGTGTAAGAGTTTAAATAATTGCAACGTATGAATAAGTTCAGTTGTGTTGGAGGCCTCAGCTCATGGAACATACAGTACATTACATTTACATTACATTATAGGCATTTAGCTGACGCTCTTATCCAGAGCGACTTACAACAGTGTAACCAAACTCAGGATCAAGTCCACTTAAGTCCATTGAACAACATGTAGATAAAAAGCCTTTACTATGATGCATACATTAAGGAGAAACAAGATAGTCTGAACCAAAAGTTTTTTTTTTTTTTTTTTATAGTTATGGGAGGGGGTTTAGGGAAGAGGAGAGAGGTACACAGAGAAGAGGTGCGTCTTGAGTTTCCGTTTGAAGGTGCTCAGACACTCTGCTGTTCTGACCTCCACTGGAAGATCGTTCCACCATCGTGGGGCCAGAACTGCAAAGAGTCGAGACCTTGTTGCTGCTCGTGTTGGGGGAGGAATCAGCCGCCCTGTAGTAGCCGATCGGAGCGATCTGGCCGGCTTGTAGGGTCTGATCATCTTCTGCAGATAACCAGGAGCTGACCCCTTGACTGCTTGGAAAGCAAGCACCAGTGTCTTAAACCGGATGCGAGCTTGCACTGGTAGCCAGTGGAGGGAGATGAGGAGGGGAGTGACGTGGGAGTCACGAGGTAACATGCCTTGATGCGTACACCTGATGGAGGTGTGATGAAGTTTGCTGAATGGAAGTTAAAATGGCAGTCTGTCTGCGTGTCCTCTCTGTCAGTGGGCCGACCTGCACTTCCCCGTCTGTAACCACGGGAAACGCTGCCTCATGAGGACCGTGCTGAAGCTCGGGCCCAACAACGGATGCAACTTCTACGTCTGCCCGCGCGGAAAAGCCAAGCAGTGCGACTTCTTCCAGTGGGCGGAGCACGGCCCCGGAGTGAAGATCATTCCTGGTTGCTGAGGCAACCGTCAACCCCGCGTCGGCTTCAGTCCAGAATGGTATTTTTCCTGCTGACCCTCATTTATGCTGCGTGCTGTATGTCCACAGCTAGTCTTAGTGTCGTATGTGTAACGTATGCACATTCCTTATGTGTGTTTGCAAATGTCTGCTTTATGTGTGTTTTTAATGTGCTGAACTGTATACATATAAAAATCCATATTTTGGAATGGAACCTAACTGTAAATATTGTACCTACCATCAGCACTTTACCTACATTACGCTAATAAATTTATAATTGTATAAATGGGCTGCATAATGTGTAAAAATCATTAGCCAGTCTGACTGAAAGTATTAGACAAGTAAACTGTCCAAATAAATTGTGTAAATTTTCATTTTATTTGAAAGATTTTAAGTAAACTGCAGATAATATTCAAATATAAAATAAATTTTACTTTCACATTTTCTCAAAATGGCCTCTTTATTTTTATTATGAAGTTACTGTACATTCAAACATATTGTGTTCAATGTGGTAAATTAAACTAGCAAGATGAATCATTTGGATATACAGATTATGGACAGCAAAGCATTAAAATTGAATGACTTGATGATGATTTAAAATGACTAAATTCCAAATTACAAATGCTCATCCATGTTTCACAGAAACTAAACGAGCACTGTTCCAAAATAATTCCATCCATGATTCCTGCATTCTGTCATGTGATCCCACCCACACACACACATCAAACGGTAAAACTCTGTAATACACTTTAAATGAGTACGTTATGTTTCAGAGATCAGGCTTTGAACTGACAGAAGGGAATGACAGAGATGTGAAGTAGGTGTTATACACAGTCCACCATTTCTTTTACTGGCACGTTCGATTTCTGGTTGAACACCATAAAAGGAAATTGAGAGAATCCAGGAAGTTTGTTGCAAGCGGCTCCTACAAGGAAGGGGAAAAGACTCAAGATTTATGAACATATTTTAAAATACCAACTTTGAAATGTTCACACACAAAGTGTAATTTCATTTACAACAGTACACAAAGAAAACGGCTGCAAGATTACAAAAATAATTAGAAGTGCACAATATATTACACTACCACTCCAGCTGCATTAACTGAACCAGCACATCTGTCCACAGGATACTCTGTCATGTTCATGACCCTTGACCCCTGCCCCCTGACCCTGAGGACTCACCGTAGCTCCCTGTCGTGTTTGCACAGACGATGGCGCCAAAGAAGTGAGGGAAGTGCTTCTTGATGCGCGTGATGGCGGTTCTGCAGGCGGTGGGCGGGTCTACGCCGGCTCTCATCTGCTCCACAGCCAGGTAACTGCGATCGCGGGGGGGGGGAACGGATAAAACCGCGTCAACGCCAGAAGTTTCCGCGCGCGAAACTCGTGACAGATTTTCAGCGCTGATACAGGGGCCTCCTCCCTCACCACGTCCCACTGTCAGGAACATGCAAATAGCGCACGCTCCCCCACAGTAATAAGGCTGAATAAATGCATGCTGGTCCAGTGCTGATCCCACACACTGTCCAGTCTGTGCTCTCTGCTTCAGTGCGGTATTATTCATAGCACGATGCTCACGACAGGACACATGCGATAGAATATTCGCACTGTACAGTCAGTGTGAGTACATGCGCTGACACGTGGGTCCACCCAGCCCTTGTTGTCGCGCATTGCGTTACAGTGAATAGCCACGCTTGCTCCACAAGTCACGTTAAAACTTTTCAGGTAATCACAGCTGGTTTCAGGTGTCAAACAGCGCAGCGAAAACAAAAAATAAAAACTACTGGCGTTTCCGGTGGAGCTGGAAGGCGTTGAATATTCAGCGGGAGGAAGTGGCAGCGTTATTACCAGAGCCCCGTTGTCGCAGGATGTATCCCAGCATGACTTGGGCTGACAGGAACACCCGCTCTGCTGTTTGGGCAGTCATGCCTGTGTCATGTCACTCAAGCTAAGGGGGGAGAGGGAGGGGGATCTGCTTAAAATGCTCTTATGAGACTCTGTTTTACAAGTCAGAGAACCTCGGGAGGAAACGCATCATAATGTCCCCGTCTCCCGTGGCAGCCGCACCCCCAGCGGTGCTGTCAGCGTAGGCCCCCGCCCCGGCGATGGGCGAATCCCCCACACGGCTAAAAAAAAGACACACACACACACACACACAAAACATGAAGAACAAATCAACAAAGTTTGGTTTGGGTTTAACAGCAAGCAGGGTTCATCGCAGCAAATCAGTCGAATATACAGAAATAGGCTTACAGGCCTGAATTCCATACAACACACACACACACACACTAAAAAACCTGTATTGCTTAATTTTGGTTCTTCAACTCAGAAACTAAGTATTTACAATACACAGGAACCACAAGCTAAAAGTGCAGTCTGTCATAGCATACGCTTAACTCATCCCACTATATTTTATGGATGACACAAAACAGACCAGAGACCAATACTTAAATAGACATCAATAGAAATGTACTAAATACAACTGGATCTTGGTTCTGTTCTTTAAATACAGACTGAGGCCCATTTGGCTACCCTCAGACTCCCACTTTCCAAATAATGTGCCGCAGGACCCGCAACGTTTCGGTACAAACCCCGGAATCTTGTGGCTTGCTCCGTTAGTCGAAGTTCCAGCAGCCACCTGTCCCGCCTGATTGATCACGATCATCCCTGAAACCACAGAAAACAAAACTTTGGAAACTGTGTCAGTGTCCACATTCAGGATATATGCATCATCTGTTGAAATTCCATTCAGATATAAGCAAACACCGCAGCCGTGACTGACCGGATCCTGTTGCTTGGTCCTGGAGGGCTGCAGTGTCTACTAGATTTCATGGTCTTCTCCACACAGGTGGTTCACATAAGTCACTGACTGGCTAAAGAATCAACACACCTTGCTTCCAAGACTTTAATTGGCAGCTGATTGCTAATATGCTTTACAAAACTACTGTACCAATAGTGTCATGGGCATGGATATCGATGAGTTGGTGCCTCCTCCTTTGTTGCAACATGGTGTGTGGTTTGTATGGACCACATGACTTTGAAGGGTCTGGAGACACGTTCTGTTAAATATGAGAAGAAGATTAGATTAGATTCTTAGAAGAGATGTCAAGATGTAGCTATGATCATTTATTTCAGATTTGGAGAGAGAGTAACCACCATTTAACCACCGTTAATCAAAAGCCATAAATCTAATATAACTCCGTAATATTAAAGTATTGCATATTAAAATTTGAGACGTGAGTATGCTTTTTCCCACCCAAATAATACATGTACTTCCTTAACTGGGGGAAAAAATAATTCTTTGGTGTGGTCACATGCTTTGGTGTGGTCACATGATCCAGTCTGGCCCCTGCCCATCTGCTTCAATGCTTTATCTGCTGTGTGTCTGCATCTAAAAATAACGCTGCCTGTCCGTCTGAATGTTGATTCATTTCCACTGAGCTTTACCCACGCCAAGTTTAACAGCACACTGAGATCAAGAGTAATCCTTCTCATATTGGTAATGATTAATTATTCATATTGATTTCATTATGCATGCGGTGTTTTGGGGGTGGCCATTAAGGTGCCATTTCCCCCAAAAAAGTCCTCTGAACTGTAACACGAATGCAGCATTTTAAGGTCAGGCTAGTATTCGTAATACAGCCACATGAACGGTCCTTCCCTTACTCTTACTGAACATGGAAATGTCAATGTTTGGATGAGATTCTGTAAACATTCTGGCCATATTATTCTGTAATAATTGTAATATACTAACAGGGTTTACAGCAGAGAGAGCACGCACCTGACGATAATTTGGCTGGCAGCTGTCCTTCAGCCATTTTGTGAAAATATCGAGCGAGTGGTTGGTGCTTAAATCTTCGACAGGAAACCCCATATTTTCTGCAAACACTGAAGCTATGTGGAAAAGAAAGAAAGCTGTAAAGTTGCTCAGAGTAAGTGTGCTTGCTAAATGCCAAGGTGTAAAAATGCAAACGTGTAAAAGAAAATTCAGTCTTTCTCACGGCAGTCTTATGAAAAGCAGTTATTACCTGATTCCCCCACCAGGAAGGTATGCTTGGTACGTTCCATCACCGCTCTCGCCACACCGATGGCATTCTTAATTCGTCTGAGGTCCCCCACTGCCCCGACCTCCATTGTGTCACTATATAAAAGGAAGCAAACCGCCAGAAAGCCCAATCACCAAATAGTGCAAGAAAAAGACCCTTTGATACTGTCAAAGATTTGGCAATTAATAGCATTTTTAGAGATGGCCGACAACCAGTTTGACTAACTGCATTAAATTGATCTGTAGTTCATTTAAGACAACACTAAGAGATTCAAATTTTTTGGCAAGCCTTCATAGGTGAAATGGTGTTATATGCAGAGGGCTGATCTTTTCTGAGTGCATTTACTCAATTCCTTAGATCTATGCACCTCTGCTTTAACCCAAAGTGCTCAGTGAAATAAAATAAAAATGAGTTAACCCCCATTTTCTTTTTAGAACAGAACCGCAGTTTGAGGCTAATTCAGCTAGCGGCCCTGACCCATTCATTATCATGGCGTCCAGCGTGGTCTCTCCCATCTCGTCTGGGCTCCCTCCGTAGCCAACGCTGCCGTCGCACTGCAGGATTTCACACTGGGCACAGCCCTTCTCCACGGCGTCCAGCGCTGAGCCGCCAGAGCTGAGCGTGCTCCACGCTACAAGCAGAGAGGTGGGTAACGAAACATCACCATACAGAACAACAGGCCAACTTCACCACGAGGAGGAGAAACACACTTCTGTTGCTATGGCATCACATCGCTTTGATAAAAGCTTCTGACTAACTAGCCTTCGAGTGGAGGCTAAAAGGGGCGATCGTTTCTCTGCCTGCAGTGTTTGTGGACTTTTCAAGTTCGGCAAAAAACGTGTTTTTAAAGACCGTTTCCTCTACGCGCCACGCTTAAGTGTTCACAGACAAGTGACTTTGATGTAAAAAGCTTTTACAGGTGTCAAATGGCAAGCGCCACCTGCGGCGACTCCGTGAGCAAACAGGCGCACGACACAACCATTTGGCAGATAATCTCCCCCGCCTGTCTTGGAAGATTAATATCCCTACTGATGCAATATTTCCAACAGCTTGTGTGTTAATATCCTGCGAATTAAGGGAAATGCTGAGGTTCAGAGGGAGAGGAAACGGTGCAAGGGGGATCAAGCCAACAGAGGACACAACACTGGCGTCTAAGAAAGGCAAAGCCCAAGGAACAGAAGGCTAGCTGTATGATGTAAACAGTGCCAGTGGTACTGCTGTCTTTATCCCGGGAGCGCTTCGTAAATCTTCCACATGGCTCAATTGGAGCGGGTGAAATCGGTCCAGAGGTGGCGAGTGTTTGGTTAACGTTCGCAAATGTCTGCAAACATTATTCAACTTTTTCTCGTCAACTTCAGAGCATTCGCTACTCCTCCTGGAAGTTACAAAAATAATTTTTATCGATTTTCAGAGATTTCGGACAGGTTTTTGGAAACCTATATATCTTTGACCCCTAATACTGATGAAAAGATAGTCATTCCCATTTGAAATTGATGAGCGAGTTTCATGAGGCAAAACTGTTCATTTGTAGTGAACTATATGAACGTTATGATTTTCAACAATGCATAATTTAGACATTTTGGATAGATTTGGAGACACTAAAGTACACTATTTGCATTTTGCTTCATAGATCTTAAGCAGTTCTTGATATCACCCGCAGATATTGCACACTTGTGGTCAGGGAGTGTGTGATCCAGGGCATGTATAGTTTTACCTGTTTTATGTGTGATCTCTGTATTTCATTTCAACAAAAGAACAACAACTTCATTTTGGAGTTTTCGCAAAGTTAGTTGAATCTATGGCACTATTTCTAACTAAGTTATGAATATAAACTAACCTAAGAGTATTGTAAATGTGCAAGTGTCTTGCTTCATTTAAGTCATTTCCCAAATGTCTGAATGCTCACTTGTGTAGGTATTAAATAGAACTCTATCAAAATGGGCTAGGAATGGCCAGATTTTACATATATATGCGCGAAGGGGATAAACATAGGCTACTACTATGCTATAAACATAGGCTACTACTATTGTCAATAAATGCGACACACAACTGGTTCCCTGAACTTAATGTCAGTCATTTCCTTTATGTAGGCTAAATGGACTTGGTAGAAATCGCGGTACAGCCTATAATGGCTATTGCATTCGATAGTACGGTTAAGTTTGAAGGAAAACATTACACTGCATGGATACTGTTTTTGAAGACCGCTAATGTTAGGTACCTGTCGCCGTCGCGTCCTGGAAGGGCCAAGTGTTAATAACAAGAGGCAACACAGCAGAGCAAACCGGCGTCAGGGAGACACAAAGGATTAATTCCACTGGCAACATTAGTCTCATGTTTTACCCGAAACTGACGCTAACTAATGTCGCTAAATGTAAGATTACTGTGAAACTAATCCGACTTAGTTTCTATCCTCGACTCGGTTAGCAGTCAACCAACGTTAACGTGTCCTAGTTAGTTACTTCTGCTGGTTTCTTCGGTTTCATAACGAGCAGTTTTGTGCTTGTGCGCCTGTATAAGAATTAACGGACGCCACAATTCAAACCTTTAAAATCTAAGCTGCCAATATAACTATCAGTCCATTTAGAAGTACAATTCTGTGCTTACAACCTAGCGGAACAGTTTCATGTCAGGACTCGCTTGCTTTTACTTCCTAGTTGACGAGGCTGTGGGTCACATGATGTGGACGAAGCTGTCTGGTGTTGCGCAATACGCGGTAAGATTCTTTCAAAGATCATTGGCTGTTCCTTAATTGTCTCATTCTAGAGCGAAATTCTCTAACTTCCGTCCTACTTTGGATCTTTTCTTGATCAAATTAAAATCGCATATAATGTGTATTAATATTCTAAATTTGCAAAATGTAGCAAAAAGTTGCTAAAATACTGTAGGGATGTATTTGCAGAACCCCCTGATGAATTGTAATTTATGTAATTATAATTTATTTAATTTTAATCTTATTTATTTTTATGTCTGGTTCAATATTTGCTATACGCTATGTTTAGAACATGTATAGTATGTTTCTTTTTTATTTTATATTATACTCACTCCTGTTCCACAGACCACAGTTCAAAACATGATGGTCAATTATAGCTACAGTATGCTTCTGTTTTGAATCCGCATCAAAAAATAAATAAACATCTATAATTTGATCTGCATTGAAGTCAAATAAGGGTATAAACGAACACCCTGAGACGTGTTGAGGGTCAGTAATAAAAAAGCACAACCAAATCAAATGTCACAGATCGTTTTTCCCTTGATCCCAAAATGAGTTAGTGACGGCCCGCTGAGCTCCGAAACCGTTGGCTGTCTTTTCTGTCTTGTTATCTCGGCCCGAGGTGTTGGCAGTACGGGAGAATATATGCTGTAGCCTATTCCCAAAAAGACTTCCTAAATATCTCCCCTACCGTTATCCATCATGGTTGCTTACACTTATACGAGTCTCCAGAAGCACGCTGCCTGTAGCTGGGAGAAATAATTGGCTGTTTCGGTGTCATCGTTCGAAGGGCTGTCACCTTTGAAGTTAATGAAACCCTTCAGTGTATTCATATCTCCCTCACAGGTAACGCAACGGCACTTGCGAAAACGTGCTCGCGGTGAACCGACAGCTCAGAACCTAAAAGAACCCTTCTTTTTTTTTGGGGGGGGGGGGGGGGGGGGGGGGGCGTATCGCTGCTTGTTCTGTGATCATTTCACCTCCGTCTAATTACAGGTGCCGAGACAGACAGGCCAAGCTTCTCGTTTCCGGTGTTATTTAGGTAAACACGTTCCGTTATTGTGCTATTTATCTTGCGGTCTCTTGTAAGCAGTTGGGAGTAACAGGTTTAACGGGCACCTGGGGCATCTCTCTGAAAGGGATCTGTGGTTTATCTTAAAATTATCATTCGATTGTTTTTTTTTTTAAATAATTGGATCTCGAAGGCTCTTCTTTGCAGTTGAACACGACCCCCCGCTGCGTGTTCAAATGGATAAGGCGAGCTTATACTCACGCAATGACATTTAAGAGTGATTTATAAAAGCTCGATACATGTGGCAAAATATATTCCCGGGATTTATTTCTTCTCACAGAGGGGACCTAAGTGCCCTTAACGCAGGAAATAATGCAGCCTGCAGTATATAACTTAATATAACAATTTGTTCTCACCGCACTACACCATGCTCAAGAGCTCTGGGCCCACTTGTGCATTCATAATTGAACCTGGGAGAAATCAATGAATGCTCAGGGTTGTTTTCACCTTTTTTTCTTTTTCTGTTTTACGTCATATGCAAAAAAACCCCACCATGATAATCTAACTGCCTCATGCTTAATCAGCTCATAAAATTAGAATTGTGCATTTCAAGAAAACCGTATCATTCTGATCGTGTTCATATTCACAGTGACCCTTTCACGGAAATCACATACGCGGCTTTCTGTATGGTGGCAAACAGGTATCTTTTATTCTCCATGGTTCCAGAAGGGGGCGCCAGAGACATTTCAGCAAAGCCCAGAACAGCTCACATGCCAGGGACTTGTGTTTACTTTTAGATCACGAATTGAGAATTACAGCTTGCCAAATTAAGGTGAATTCAGTTCATGTACTTTATTGTAATTGAATTTATTAATGCAAATTGACGTACTGTATAAATGTGTGTGCATGTGTCTGTATGGTGCAAATACTGCACAAATACTGTAGCTACACACTGCAAAATACAGCAGACTGGTGCTGGTGATGGGGACAGTCATAGACAGACGTAGGTGTACTAAATGGAATGGAGGGGGACGCAACAGCCTATTTCTGATAACCTTGGACACCTCTGGTCAAAAGGAACAGCGAAAAGACTCTTGGGTGTATGCATGAAAGTTCATTGTGATGGTGGTGGGAATGCAGTTACGCTTGTTTAGTTATGCATAGATGTGCTATTCGGGAGTATTTGGCATTTTCCGTGAGAAAGTACAACGTTAACAAATGCCCCATATTTTTTGATTTACATATGATTAATGTGATGTACAGCAGGACTATGTCCAACATTGCTATGGTGTTACTATGCAAATTGAACACCTGGCCAGGTCTGGTCTTCAGCAGTTAGAAAGTGTTGTGCAAGGAGATAAAAATGATGGCACATCTAAATAGGATGTGTTACCGGTAATAGATTTTAAAGATGATCGGCCATTGGAAATAACATTGCATGAAGGCAATTTTTAAAGAAGAAGAAGAAGAAGAAAAAAAAAGTGTAAACAGTGATTAAACTGCTGTGCACGCTCCAGATAATGGCTGCTAGCATCCACTAGCCGAGCGTGGTGTGCATATGGTTTCAGTTATGAGTATTGGCTGTGACTGCCCTTGACTCTAGTGGGTGAACTTTGTTTTTCGTAATGTCTCTGGTGTAGCACAGCACTGTCCACCTGCCAGGTAAATCCAGTGGTAATAAAAGGTGATGCTATTGTCATGTGGTGCAGTTCTCTTTATGCGTCACTTCAAGGACACTCAAATCGGGAACAAAGGCATTCGGTCTAGTGCGAGTGGCTTTGATGAAAAATGCCATGGGTGATGAGAAAAACTGTCCAGAATACCCCTCTATAGATTGTTTTTCATTTTTTATTTTTCAAGGTTACTGCATACTTTTGAGTGTGTACTCTTTTTTTAAAATAACAGACTGTACTGGCTGACTGTGCCAAGAGAGTGATTAGAATTTTTTTTTTTAAGTTAACATTGGTGTTACTGTCTGTAAAATGGTAGAGTCATATGGGTGTCAATGGACCAACATGACTGGGACTCTAGAAGAAACCTTTTCAAAACGTAAAAGTCTCAAAAACACGCTTCTTTATTTCAGAAAAATTGCTTTTTCAATCCATAAGACCAAGTACGTTAAGCATGCAGCTCGAGTCATCTGATGTGGTCTTATTCAGTGTTGATCGTAACATTAAAGTGATAACGCTGTGCAATCGCTAGCCCCCGAGGTCTCTGGAGCTACAGCGCGCGCCTCACCTCATGGGGCGCTTCGGTCTCCCGGCCCGAACACAGCCCCAAGCGCACCGCGAGCCCCTGACACTGCGGTCAGGGCAGTAAAGCAGACGGGGGGAATCCGACATGTTTATCCTCTAATCTCGGGGAACGAAACAGAGGCGGCCGATAGCCGCAGACAAAAAAACAAGCCGAGCAGACAGGCCCGTGCCTCGGCTCTGTGAAGCCGGGCCGTGGTATTGTGTTTTTCATTATTGATACGGCGAATACAATTTTGCGTGATATTTTATTCATGAGTTTTCTCCTCGCAACAACGGCAATTCCTTACACATTACGAACAAAACCGCCTCAGCCTGTGTTTGGAAGAACGGAGGTCATTAAACAGCCACAACAAAATTCTCCAAGGGCAAAGAGCATGCACGAAAGAACATTTATTACACCCCCCCCCCCCCACCCCACCCCACTTATTGATCTCAGTTAAAGATGATCAAACAAAAGCATTGCCCTTTTTACAATATGGCTTCATCAATCAGAAATGCCCTTTGTGAGATGACTATAATGGGGTTTCCTCACCGGCTGTCTCATTGGGTCAGCTGTTTTTTTTTCACACCCGTTCACATTGGCCCTCTGCTTTTGGCCCTAAGGTGAAATGTATTGCATATCTTCTTTGAGTCTGTGTATGTAATGCGTGACTGTGTGTCAGCCATAAATCTGCATAAGCAATATATGATGGCTCCTCTGCATGTATGTCACGCAGGGTAAAGCCCTACACAAGAGAGGTGGTTTTAAACTGCATAATTCATATATTTGTGAGGAAATGCGTTCTTGTGTACCAATGAGTTTGTCGTATAATCATCTTACTTTGTCAATAAATCTCCTGATGTCAAATGGAGTGTTATAATTGAAAGGTTAATGGTGTACAGATACATACAGACATGTAAAATAATAATAATAATTATTATTATTACTATTATTAATTTTTTATTATTTACTTAAATATGTGTTAATGTTCAAAAAATTTTTTTCACATTTTTGGTGCACAGCTCAAACATTGGATGATACTCGAAAATAGATGATTTTTTTGCTTTTATATGAATGTATTATTGATTCCACAACTGTTTGAATGAAAAGGGACTGGAACAATCGCTCAAATGATAATCCCTTCTCTAAAACCACATATGAATGGCTTATGAACCTCTCCAAGCTTCTCAAAATCAAACTTCTCAGACAGAAATTTCTGCGAGAGATGCATGCTCTCCAATTATACAAAGACGTCGGGTTGTAGGACCTGTTTTGTCCCTTAACCTGACTAAATATTTTTCTCTTGGGAATGATTTCACATTAAACATGTTTGTCAGTGGTTTAATTCAGCGGGGGCAGCGATGTTTACCTGAGTTAATTTGCAGGATTGGGTTTCAGAAGCTCAATGAACCAGCCTGCATGTTTGTTTGGCCTGTAATGAAAACAATGTCCTTCAATTCCTGAATTGAAGCAAACACAGAGAGTCAAGGATGAAGTGTTTTCAACGGCTTCATTTTAAAGTTCGTTATTTGCTTGTCGACAGCCCGGGTTCCTTCCGGACAAACGAGGGACTAACGAGCTGTCGCGAGGAGGGGAAGAACCGGCAGCAGAGACGCGGACTTCAGGAGCTAATGGTGAGTAAACGAAGGACACTTCCCGAAGCGGAGAGAGGCTTTCATTTGGCTTTGTGTGAGTAAACATGAGGAATGTTTTGCGCCGCTAACTGCTTCATAAGTGATTTTCCAGAAGTGAGAAATCGCAACAACAAGAGATCTCCACTCATTTAGAACACTTTTTTTTTCTCCTCTCAGTGTGGGTTGTTAAGAAGAAATGTTAGCCAATCAGGGCCTTTGTCTGTCGCCACCCTGCAGTAATTGCACGCGCGTGCAGCTTTGTCACTTTTCCCGTGTGGAGAAGCTGTAGGGAGGCTCTGCTCATACATGGGGACTTTAATGGCATGTTGAACAGAGCAATAAAATGGGCCTTTTAGGTTTCAGTGCCACTCCTTGGTGTTTACATAACGACCATGCTCTTTGTCACGTTTTCTTCTGAAAATAGTATCATTTTTTTAACAAAGTTACATCAAAAACACACTTTTGTGTTACTTACCTAAGTTACTTAACTTAACACCATCCATGTTAAGTGTGAAGAGTGTAAAAGCTCCCAGAGCATTTTGCCTGACAAAGAACCCTTGAGCTAGACAGGGTTCCACTATGGAGACACAGAGCAGCCTTTTAGAACCCTTTCTTTTGTGTGTTCTAAAAAAGTTTAGCATCACACTAAACTTTTTTTGGTGTTGATTCAACATTTTAACAAAGTTTATATGTGATTATTAGAGAGTAAAATGTACTATATCGGGGTAAAATGTACTCAATTTGAGTAAAATGTATTCTGTCTCGGTTCGATTAACACTGTACATTTTATTGTGAAGTAACACCTGAACAGGCATCCAGAAGCAACTAACATTTCTGCGACATTCCCACCTAAGGTCTCTTGCTCCAGACATTCAACAGATGAGTGAGCCTGTGAGATCTCTTGACCGGTAACAAATGAACAACAGATTTCCCCAACTTGCTTGTTTCATAAAAATGTGCTGGTACAAGCACTTGTGAAGTAATACACTGCTTAAATTTGGTCGCATGTCGCAGAAAATATGCCCTTGTTCCAAATTTGCATGGGGGCAATGTTATAACAGGGTTACATTGCAAAAATGAACCCATTTATTCCACTGAAATTAGATTGCGGTACCAATAAATGTGTTGAGAACAGCACAATGAATATATATTTCAGGCTGATGGGCAGCAGCTACAGTATCTACGGACTTACTTACCATGAGCACACAAATGAATAACTTAAAAGTTCCAAATACAGCATATGGGCTATTATGAAGAGGCCGATTAAGCATTCAAGCCTGCTAATATATTCAGAGGGAGACATTAATAGGAAGGTTAACAGGCCGATCAGTTTCACCATCTAATAATATCCCTGTATAGCCAGGCAGCTTCAGAATGTGGAAAAAGACTGGACAGAATGAGAGACTGCTCCAAGAACGGTACTTCTTGCCTCTTCACCTTAATGAAACAGAAGGTGCTGACGTGTGTGAGATTGGGGAACAAAGGACCCCTTCAAGAGGAAATTTTCCCTCCGCCAAACCATATCAGATCATACAGGGGGATATATTACTGAATTTACATTGGTGCATATCTGATTGCGATGATGAGTTCTGGAATATTTTAGTGACAGCTTTTCATGACAGGCCTAGATTCTGCAAGCTTTAATTAATTACTTATAGACTTTGTAGGCATCAGCAACGTCACATTTTTATACTTTGAAAACATGTTTTTGTTGAGATTTATCATATACACTGTCCACACACAAATGGCTTAATCTCCATTCAAAACAGTCCACTTAAGGAAAAAAAAAAAAAACACTGACCACATTGTTAAATCCTGTTAAAGTTTCTGAGAACGAACGATGCCACGAAATGCGCTCGCACTCGTACTCAGTATCAACCCACATACTCTCCCTGTTCTCCTCAACCCACAGAGCACGCCCACGCGGTTTCCCTGGGTTACACTGCAACCCCTATCAACCCCCTTTATTCCTCTGATAATCGATACTGTCTGATGTTTTCATCCTCTGCCGTTCCCTTGCTCTGTCTCACACGTTGTTATCTTTCGCGCTTTTTTTTGTGTTTTGTTATTCTGTTTGCGCTCTCCCATCGCTTGCACAGAGAGGCCGAGGTGAGAGAACATCTCTAAAAGCAGAGCGGAGACGGAAAGCAGAACTCAAAAAATAAAATCTCTAATAAAATAGCCAGTAAATGATACAAAACTTGCATTTGATGTAAACAACAGCAGGGATGCCAGGAGTCCTTCTTCACGATACATGGTATAGCAGTGAATATCCTCAATAAAAATAAAGTATTCGCGTAGATTTTTTTTTTTTTTACATGTTCATTTTGTGTTACATTCGTGTTCTTTGCCAGTGGAAAGCACTATGATGCTGAATAATTTAAATGGTGCTTTCAGGGATGAAGCTTGAGAAGGCAAAGAAGTGTTCTCGTCTTCAGAAAACTGGTTTATTTCCCATTGTCTTGATTGATAATGTGGTGAAATATAGTCAGCAGCTTATTTAAATGGCCTGATTTGACCCTTCATTGCCTGTCATTATAAATTATTTAATGAAAGCTTACTTTGATGAAATTGGTTGAATTTATGTCAAATGACATCAGGTGTAATACCACACTATTTTTTGTTTCTCATGATTTCATAAGCGAGAGCTGTACTGTGATGTCCCTTCTGTACTGCAAATGCTTGGTCAGTAACTCAGCATGCCACTGGCTAATCCTGCCCGTCACATTATCTGCCTGTAAACGTGGTGCATTTTTACTGGCTCAGGATATTGATCCTTCCTGGTTGTAGTCATCTGTGAACGGTGGTGTTGAGCAGTCAGGTGTTGGCCAGGTATAATCACCACCGAAACGGACGGTGATAGCACCAATAAAATGTATTGAAAAGCATTTTATTCTCTTAATCTCTCTTTATTCTAATGTCTGATATAAAGCACTTTGAATTAGATTTTTTGTGACTTTTGCCTTAGTTTGTCTTAGTTTCAGTATTACAGCTTAAATTATTTTTCTGCATCACAGGTGATACCGCAGGTGATAAATATTTTTGATGTAGTTACCCGTCTGGACACTGTAAATAAGTTTGGCTCACACCTACACTCAGACACTGCTTGGAGGGAGAGACAGGATCGAGCCTATAAGGAAAATGCTTCGCGAGTCTGAAGGGAGTCTGAAGTTTTTTTTAACAGATCCAAAATGGAGAGACTGAAAAGAGTTCTGAATGCCAGCGGTGGAGGGGTGAAGAGAAACGCGTAGCGGGCCAACAGGAGGGCATATTTGGAGAAGCTCGGTTTAAGATCAGGGAGTGCAGCCACAACCATTAAATATAAAAATGAAACGAAATAAAAACCAGAGAAATGGGGGGAGGAGGGTGGGGGGGGGGGCAACAGGGGAAAACTATCAGCAAAGAAAAAGTCTGAAATCACGAGAGGCGGTTTGAATACCAGGCTGTTGTGTGTAATAATAGCTTGGCTCTGCACACCCGCCAGCCGATGTGGCATTTTCTCTCCATGCGTGCAGCTCACCCTCGGCTTCATGGCCGGCTCTGACGACACCCTGGGTCCAGGCCCGATTCATGCTCTTATATTTTGTAAATGGGTGGTATTGTTTTTTTTTTCTCCCCACCATTGAATTTAACGATCATTGTCGGCTTCCATGAAGAACACAGCGCTATCTGGAGAGTCGGTGCTAATACATATATTTTTTTACGCCCTTAAGCCTAAAAGTTAAAAAGCAGTGCTGTCACAAGGGGGTTTATGTGGAGAGCCGTGGTGTTTTTCTGCATGAAAACAGAGACGTGATTACCCTCTGAGACACTTCGCTAACTGTGTGTTGGAAATGCTACTCCGTGTGTATTACTCTCAGCATGCAAAGGATCTTCCTCTCCTCTCTCTGCTCAGTTGTTTGCATTGTCTGTAAAAAGTATCATCAAAAGGCTGCGCCATAAATGGCTGGAGGTTAAGAAATAACTCTACGGGAACAAAAAAACATCCGTGAATATATTGAGGACAGATGATATACATAATGCAGTTTATCCAGAAATTGAAGCAATATCCAGTTTATAAATTATTGTTGGCTGTTGCCTCTCAAGAGCATCCTGAATTTGTGTTGTGTCCTCTACCCATTCTGCATTATGTGGCTTAGTATTTAGTATTTTCATGTTTTTTTCCCAGATTTTTCCAGTTCACAAATAGTGAAACGTTCCTGTGTGACTTCAGGCTGCCTACGAACAATCCAGGTTCTGATGCTCAAGGCCACCACGCTAACACCACGCTAACACCACGCTAACACCACGCTCACACTCTCTGGTATCCTTGAGTTGTAGCCAGTTTAATGTTTTCTCCTGGTCTGTTTTTCCAGGGATAATTTCAGCAAAATCTGTATTCTTGCAGACAGTCTGTCCATATTACTCAAGTTTATTTTCTCCTGTTGTTTTCTTTCTGCACCCTAACCGTGCACAAACATCAGCAGCGCTGAAAAAAAGAAGAAAAGAAAAAAAAGAAAATCTCAATGTTTAATTTGCTGGCACATTTCTCCCTGCAAATTAAGGACAACCGTCGTCTCTTAATGATAATGTTCAGCTTTAAATGTCTTCTGACCAGCCCACACTGCCCAATTTCCCTGTGTTTACGAGCGGAGAATGAACCCCTCATAATGTATTTAAAACAGTGACAGATGTGCAGTGGCAGCGTGTGGACACGTTTCTCTCTGCACTTGATTCTGGTTGCTGAAATTTTTTTTTTTTTGGTTGTCTCAATTTGTTTGCCCATCTGCTCCTGAGTCTGTATTTAAACGGGTTTGTCATGGACCGTGTTTATCCCTTTAAGAGCAATTTAAAGTTTCATGCCATTGTCTCGTTATTATCTGGCTATTCGGCCATAATTAAGCCTGGATGGATGAGAACAGGGTGTGCGGTAAATAGAACTACTGTCGACGGCCCGTTCCTTCCACTGCTTAAAATGCACATACCAAGCTGTGAAACAACCTGTGGAAAATTAAGCTTTTTCCTAGACAATCATCATCATCATCATCATCATCATCACCTCCACCACCATCATCACCACTATCATCGTCATAATCACCACCACCACCTTAATCACCACCATCATCATCATAATCACCACCACCACCTTCATCACCACTATCATCGTCATAATCACCACCACCACCTTAATCACCACCATCATCATCATAATCACCACCACCACCTTCATCACCACTATCATCATCATCATCATCACCACCACCACCATCATCATCTTAGTTAAGGTTTTTTTTTTTTAACACATATTAAAAAACAGATGCAAATGTACAAACCTGAATATATCCAAATGTAAAAGTTTGTCAATATTTTGGTTACGCTAGCAGAACATTTCATTTCTACACTGTAAAATGTTCATTGTTCAATCAGCTTATTCATATTAGTCTCATATGTACTCTGTTAGATTCCAATGAACACTGGCCATTTTACTGTGGATTAAACATTCATATGCTACAGAACATGTTCTGCTAATTTTGCTCACAATATCCACGTCAGTTACATGTCTTACATTCACAGAAGAATGTAATGTTGAGGGTCTCAGTTTTGCTCTTACACAAAGCAACACAAAGCCCAAATGCAAGCTCATTGGTCTGTTTATTCCATAGAGTGCTTCCCTCTTCCACCAAAGTTGAACAGGCCCCGCGATATGATTTGCAATATCCTCTGAAATTTTCTACAGTTGCACGTTACCATGCATTGCTTGTTTTAGAGAACAGATGTTTTAGCATTTTGGTCAAGCCCAATCATGCAGTTACAGGTATGTGCAAAGAAGCAAGATCTAAAAAAATAAATAAATAAAAACTCTACGTTGCCGTTTAAATGACGTTGATATTCT